>NW_015160265.1:161957-194060 GCF_001447785.1 Gekko japonicus | reverse complement strand
GAGTCCAACTGTTGGTCAGTCTAGCTCAGGGTTTCCCAATGTGATGCCTGTGGATGCCATGGTATAGGCCAACACCCTTCCTGGTGCCCATTAATTGTTTTTAGGAAGTTGGCATGGCCAGATGGGTTTTCCCCCCAGCAGGGATGCTATTCGGCCATTCAGATTTGATTGGCTCTGCAAATGTTGCTTTGGCGGCAGCTGCCACCACAGCACACAGAGCTGCACTGCATGCCTGAAGGTAAGCTGTATGAATGCAATAAAATATTTTAAAACTGGATCTTCACTGTGTGACTGGAGGTAATCTGTGTGTATGCAAGAAAATATTTTAAAACAGTATGCTCATTTAAAAATGTGTTCTACTAAATGGAGTTTCTCCCTGAAATATTGAAGAGTTACTATTACAGTTATGCATAACCTAACTCCATGATATCTTGTGGTTGGCTCCATCTCCTGCAGCATCCAATTTGTGGCTCTGTCCACCACCCTGTGTCAGAATCCCAAAGGTGCCCACTGGGTAAAAAGGTTGGAGACCCCTGGCCCAGTGGAATACTGCCATTCCCCTGTTGGTGGTAGTTCTTTCCCCCTTCTGTTGCCCGAGATTCTTTCAGCAATAAATGTTAGCAATTGAACCAATGTTTTTCTTCATGCAAAGGCAATCCTCTACCAAATGCACAGACATTTTATTTCCCTGCCAAGTCATTTCAAATAATTAGTGTATCACAAGCTCAGATGTCAACAGAACAACTGCCCAAGCATAGGGATCATAGTATCTCTTGTTGCCATTGGTACTTTTGTTGGAAGGAAGTGCTGCTGCCTTATACTTGATCAGACCTTTGGTATATTCGTTTGGAGAAGAGGAGGTTGAGGGAGGACATGATTGCTCTCTTGATGTATTTGAAGGGCTGTCCCTTAGGGGAGGGCAGGGAGCTGTCCCTGTTGGCAGCAGAGGAGAGGACTCACAAGAATGGGTTTAAATTAAGGGCGAGAAGGTACCGGCTGGATATTAGGACAAACTTTTGTCCAGTCAGAGTTGTGCAACGGTGGAATCAGCTGCCTAGGGAGGTCGTGAGCTCCCCCTCATCGGCCATCTTTAAGCAGCGGCTGGACAAACACTTGTCAGGGGTCCTCTAGGCTGATCCTGCACGGAGCAGGGGGTTGGACTAGATGTCCTGTATGGCCCCTTCCAACTCTGTGACCTTATGATTCTAAGTGCAGTACTGTCTACTGATACATAGGCAGCGGAAGTTATAAACAGGTCTCTGTCTGATCCTCCATGCATTCAGATGAATACACGTTTGTAGCAAAGTGGTATTTATTAAAGCAATGAAGAAACTGGAACACAGGGACTGTTTGGAATGACCACAAGATGCAGTGTACAGCATAATAAAGGAGTTCATAATATGCAATAACCAATAGTCTTGGTTCCCGCTTACACGGGTGAGTTAAAAACTCGTGCCTAAAGCCTGAGAATCAACTGCTCCTGAAAGATAAACAATTACTTGCTTCTCATGTACTAGCTCATAACAATTAGGCAAAGGCCAAAACGACTCCAGCTCCACACCTGCGTCCTTGGAAGATAACTATGTTTCAAAGCAGTACTAGCGTTCACAGAAAGGAATGCGCTTAGCGGGCTACTGACGAGGGGGGAGGGAAGAGGGTACACCGAGATGTACAGAACATCAAAAGGTTACACAGAACTCATTGGCAGCTTCAATCAAGGAAGCCACGAGGGCCCTCAGTTTGCACGACCTGAGCCAAGGCTGTTGACGAGAAGACATTTTGGAGGTCATTAATTCAGAGGGTCGCCATACGTCATGGAGGATAAGTCTGTCAATGGCTACTAGCCTTGGTGACTGAGGGGAACCTCCACATTCAGAGGCACTAGGCCTCTGAACCCCAGAGCCAGGAGGCAACATCAGGGGAAGGCCTCAGCCTCTATGCCCTGTTGTTGGCTCTCCAGAGGAACTGGCTGGCCACTGTGTGTGACAGGATGCTGGACTAGATGGACCACTGGTCTGATCAAGAAGGGCTCTTCTGATGTTCTTATGTTCTTAAGTCAGAAGTGACTTGATGGCACTTAACACACACACACACACACACACACACACACACACACACACACACACAATTCAGTCAATAAAGGCAAATAGCCCTAAAAGGAGGCATTATCAGTGTCCCTTTTGGTTTAGGAGCAGTGTAAGGTCCAAGCTTTTGATAACGTATTTACCTTTTTGTCTTTTTCTCCATCAGTTTTAACAAGTTTTGATTGTATAGCTATTGACAGGTGAATTTAGGTTTTCGGGATGAACATACAAAGCTACCTTCAATGGAATTTAACCCTTAATCCAACTGGGCCAGTATTTTCTGCCATGTCCAACAGTAGCTCTTGAAGACCTCAGGTTAAATCATTCTCAGCCTTTTTTAAAACCAAGATCCTTTGATTGAAACAGATCCCCGGCCAATGCAAGCCACATGCTCTGAGTCAAGGTCCCTCGGGTTTGAAAGCCTGTTATAAGCTGTTTTGAGCTGTAGGAGAGGCTGGGAAAACATATTTTAAATAACTACATTTTGAAAAATTTCATAAATAAATCCAATCTCCTCTTCCTCCTCCTTCTTCCTCCTCCCTCTTCCTCTTCCTCTTCCTCTTCCTCTTCTTCTTCTTCTTCTTCTTCTTCTTCCTCTTCTTCTTCTTCTTCTTCTTCTTCTTCTTCTTCTTCTTCTTCTTCTTCTTCTTCTTCTTCTTCTTCTTCTTCTTCTTCCTCCTAAGCAGCAGCCTTGTTATCCGAGAGCCGATAGCATTAGAATTTTGCTACCGGGTGTATGTAGCTGTTGTGGTGATGCGTGTTACACAGACTCCTGGAGCAGGTAGTAAAGGGAAGACCCAAATCTGATTGGATCCGAGCCAGAGGAGGAGGGAGCTTTGAAGGAAGCGATTGAGTTGCGTGGTTTTCCTTAATAAATTCTGGTGTTGACTTGGAGGGGAGCCATGGGTGCTCAGAGGGCTTGGTTCAAACGCAGCACACCTGGAACCGCTCAGCTATGTATACAAGCTCTTTTCAGAGGCACACTGTGTGCTGCCACTTAACTCCCGCCCCCCAGCACTCCAAGCTGACCTGTTAGTATTCAACCCATGAGTTGCCAAGACCTCTTCCCTTTCTGGGCTTCCAAGGCAGCCAGATGAACAACGCTGCTTGTTGTTACCAAGACAGAGCAAAGCACACACTCGGAATGTGCTTTGGCTCTGCAAGCCTTGAGCATGTGAAGACTTGTCGCCTTGGTTTACAGGTGATGCGTTCTTATCGCTTGGGGTCTGGTGGTGTTTTGAGCATAGACGTTTCCCCTCTTTAATCATCCCTTGCAGTGGAAATGCAGAGGCCAATCTCTGTCCTTGCAGTGACTGCATTTGCACGGGGGGTGGGAGAGGATAGAGGATATACAGGCTGCTGTAGCAATTGTGGGCTACAATCTTGATCAGTATCTTTTGATATTGTTGGAGTGCCCATTCAGGTCTTCATCACATTTAGGGAACATTTATCTCGGTCTCAGACAAAAGACATCAGATTCCTAAGGGCTGTACATATCGGCCACCCAGCTTTCACGGTGATTGGAGGAAGTCTCCCCATTCTGTAGGGTTGGGCTAGGAGAAGGAGGAAGAGGAGGAAGAGAAGGAGGAGGTTTTATACCCCACTCTTCGCTACCTGAAGGAGTCTCAGAGCTGCTTACAATCTCCTTCCCTCCCTCTCCCCACAACAGACACCCAGTGAGATAGGTGGGGCTGAGAGAGCTCTGAGAGAACTGTGACTGACCCAAGGTCACCCAGCTGGCTTCATGTGGAGGAGTGGGGAATCAAACCTGGTTCTCCAGATTAGAGTCCGCCGCTTTTAACCGCTACACCAAGCTGGCTCCATACAGCAAAATAAGAGGGATGGGTGGGGAGAAAGGTTTGCTTTCCCTCACCTTGTTGCTTTCAGAAAAAAATAAAATTTGAGAGCTGGTGTGGTGTAGTGGTTAGAGAGTTAGACTAGGATCTGTAAGACCCTGGTTCAAATCTCCACTGTGCCAGGGAAGCTTGTTGGGTGACCTTGGGCCAGTCACACACTCTCAGCCTTAACTCTCTTGCACAGTTGTGAGGATAAAATAGAAGAGAGGGAAATGATATTAAGCCATTTTGGGTCTCCATCGGAGAGAAAGGTGGGATATAAAATAAGTAAATAAAATGACACCATACATGCGCACAAATGCTGTACACATGTAACCCCCCCCAAGGCCCCATGCCATAGACCCTGTATGCAATTCATTGCCTCGGGCTGCTTTTCAAGGGGGAGAGATGTCAAATCCTCAGTCTGGTATCTTCCTCTTGTTCAAAGATCTGATCTGGTTATGGGTCTTGCACATCTGCCTTTGTGTGTATGTGCATTTCTTATTTTTAATTTTGAGCAGGGTGGAAGCTTTACCCTCTTGTCTGCTGAAGCAAACAGGTTGTCTGTTGCAAGGGGAAGAATGGCCTGCCTTACAGTATATACAAGCAAAGCCTTTGCCTTTCCCCGCAAAGATGCCAAGTGGCAGGTTTGAGAAGGAAATTGGATGTGGCGGAAACATTGGCCTCCGTCTTCTCCCCATTTGACTTATCTGTCTCCAACTGGTGGCAGCTCTGAGCATGTTGCCGTCATGAAGGAGAAGACTTTTGCGGCTCATCTGCTGAGCAGCCCCCATGAAAGGAGGTAGGAGGGGCAGGGCAGCAAAGCAGTGCTTCTGCAGCATCCAGGAAAGAGTCTCACAAGAATAGTAATTCTTGCAAGGTGCCAGGAGCTCTAAGAGGGGGTATGATTTGCCATGCTTCCTTTAAAAGGGCCGTGGCATCGACTTTCTGCCTCAGGTGGGGCAGGATCGAGGCCAGTAAAAGAAGGAGGACATGGGTAGTGACCAGCCCCCTCCACTTTCAACTTTAGGCCAGAAGGTGCCTAAGGACTGAGGAAAGGGGGATAGCGCAACTGCCTCTTGCCAACACTGGTGAGTAGAAGCAAAGTATTTGCCTGCTCCTGCAGTCAGGCTGACACCAGCATTGCTTGTATGAAACGAACCATCAGTGCGATTGGGGAAAACACTGTGCACAAAAGCATGGACCTGGGGGTGAGGCTGTGCAGTGATAACATGAGCTAAGCCTGTTCTGCTGTGTCAAGTCACCTGTCAGCCATATATCTGCTGAGTCACTCTTTTCCCCCTTGTCGCTCTTCCTGGCACAAAAACACTGTGTAATAATAGGTGATTACCTTTGGTCTCCCCTGAGAACTGGAAATTTAAAATTGGCACAGGGACATGGAAGATGAATGTAGATGTTGTGGCGCTGTCAGAGAAAAATGACCCTATCTGGCCTAATCATTTCCAAGCCAAAAGTTGGAGGAAATGTTGTTTGAACTACTTAATGAATATGTTTGGATTAACTTTCAATAAGTTACTTTCCAAATGCACTTATCTATTGTAGCTTCCTGCACACGAGGGAAGCTTTCTGTTGGAGGGAAGGTGACAGGGTATATTTATTTATTTATTCCATTTTTATCCCACTCCTTTCCCCACCAGGCAAGGCTTAGGGTGGGTTCCAAAAATTAAATACAATAAAATCAGCATCACAGTTTAAAACCAAACTTTACAGTTAAAAATCAGACCTTACAACTAAAGAATATTCCAGTTTCATCAGACCTCCGAAGCTAACCAGGGTCTGTATTTGGATGGGAGACTGTCAAGGAAAAATCTGCAGAGAAAGGCAATGGCAAACAACCTCAGCTTCTCACTTGCCTTATGAAAGCATAAGCCGTAGTTTATGAAAGTTCCTGTTTATGGCAGGGATGCAGTGAGCAGGGGTGAGGGATGGGCAGACACAATACATAAATTCTTTGGACATGAGGGGAATGGGGGACATTTTGGCATGTTCCATCTGACAGCAATCCACAGAAGGGAGCTCTCACAGGAGATTCCATCTTGAATGGCAACCATTGCTGAGTGGTCGGGTTAGAACGGATAAAAGGACGTACTTCTTCACCCAAAGAGTGATTAACACTTGGAATTCACTGCCACAGGAAGTGGTGGCGGCTACAAGCATGGACGGCTTCAAAAGGGAATTAGATAAGCATATGGAGCAGAGGTCCATCAGTGGCTATTAGCCACAAGGTATAGATAGGGACTCTGGGGCAAGTGATGCTCTGTCATCTTGGTGCTTGGGGGGAGGTCAACAGTGGGAGGGCTTTTAATGTCCTGGCCCCACTGGTGGACCTCCTGATGGCACTGGTATTTCTGGCCACTGTGGGATACAGAGTGTTGGACTGGATGGGCCTTTGGCCTGATCCAACATTGGCATCTCTTATGTTCTTATGTTCTTATTATCACATGGAGCAGACAAAGGGGACTAATAACCTGGACTAAGATTACAGGGTAATGGGGAATTTCTGAAACTACTGCAACAACGAAGTGAAATAGCCAGCCTTAGATTAAGACCAGCTAGGGCATGTCAGAAGCAGGGTCAGAGGATTGCATATTTACACCTTTTTAAAAATTATTTGCGTAATCCCTTGCTGTGCAGAATATGTATGCTTGCATTTTCTTTTAAATAAATTATTTCTATTATAAATGTGGGCAGTCGTTCTCCGGAGTACATAGACCTCTTCCTCTTAAACTCATTATCCAGAAGAATGCTAACGGAAGGGTTGGTGGTAGTTCGGTACATTGGTACTTTCCCAAGAGTGCACAAGTGTGATATATCCTTCCCAGATAGCAGGAGAGGGAGCTCTAACAGGAGCATGAAACTGACCAGATCAGGTTTGAAACTGACCAGTCCCAAGGAGGTTGTAATGGAACTGGAAATTAAGTGGCCCAAGGGAGCCTAACCTGCTGGTCTTCTGGGCAGGTAGTTCCTGAAATTGACCAGCTGGTGGCGGTGGTACCTAGAAAGAAGCAGAGAAAACCTTCTGAGAGTCAGACAGTCTCTGAAGAGTGGCTGGGTTGCTGAGAGGAGACTTGGGATGGCTATTGAATGCTCAGACCCCTTAGAGGATGAACAGGGATAGGCTTTGCCAGTCAGTGGGAGCATTTCCCCACAGCACTAAGCAATGGGATCCTTATCTCCTTTCATCCTGCTCATCACAGTTCATAAAAAACAAAACTATGCAAAGAATAGTGACCTCATGATAACAAAACTAGGAGGAGGGAATTAAGAAGGAGAGCATTTAATTTAATGTTTACCCTCAGTTTGATTGACAGAGACACTTCCAGTTCAGTGATTTGTTTCAAGTTCAGATCTAAGATGCAACACAGGATGTCTCTCTGAGTCAAGGAGCTGAAATCCCTCTCAACATGTTGGGGCATGATTTCCCAGTGGCTTGCTGGAAGAGACAGAGGGGGCCAGAATGCCAAAAAATAATGTGCCTTTCTAACCAGCTCCTTGGCCAATACAATGCATATCGATACTGCTTTTCTTGCCTTATTGAGGCTTTTGTTTTGCTGTTACTGGGGACTGCTGCCAAATATATCTTAGACAGAAGCTTCTGGAAGGGGATTTAGTTTCCATCACAGCAAAGAAACAATGAAGAAGCAGCTGTTAAGTAACGTTTTCTGGGAACTGGGCAGGCCATTGTGGATGTCTCTGTGTTATCTACAAGCAGAAACTCATACAAAATATGTGGAGTTGGGAGAAAACAGGGCAGTTCTTTCCCCTTGTGAATCCCTCACTCCTCCTCTCATTTCATGCCCCTTCCTCTCATCTCCCTCCTCTCCTGTACTGTTGAGTGGTAGCAGCCAATGACCAGGGTCTTCTCGCCTGCTGCTATCCTGGTGTTTCTGAGTTGCCTACCTCTGGGGAAGTTGTTGTTATACACCGATAGCCACAGGTGGTCCAGCCCTTTAAACTTACTGGGAGAAATCCTTACTGGGCTGCTGCCTCAGAGCGCTGCTGGTGACCAGGAGGAAGCAGAGCCAAGTGGCCCTCTGGTATTGTCAACACTGTTGACCAGGTCCACCCTGAGCAGGCCCTGCAGCATTGCCAACAGAAGAACATAAGAGAACATAAGAGTGGCCAATGTTGGATCAGGCCAATGGCCCATCCAGTCCAACACTCTGTCACACAGTGGCCAAAAATACCAGGTGCCATCAAGAGGTCCAACAAGAGGCCAGAACTCCAGGAGCCCTCCCATTTTCCACCCCCCAAGCATCGAAGAATACAGAGCATCTCTTGCCCCACACCAAGAGTTCCTATCTATACCTTGTGGCTAATAGCCACTGATTCCTCCCCTCACTCAGATGGCAGGAGACTGTGACAGGAAGGCCAAAAGGCGGCATTTCGAGTCTTGCCCACTGGGAATTCGTTATCAAAGGTAACTGCAAATCACGCACAGTCCTAAGAACATAAAAACATAAGAGAAGCCAATGTTGGATCAGGCCAGTGGCCCATCCAGTCCAACACTCTGTGTTGCACAGTAGCCAGAAATACCAGGTGCCATCAGGAGGTCCAGCCGTGGGGCCAGGACACCAGGAGCCCTCCCACTGCTGCCATTCCAAGCACCAAGAATACAGTGCATCAGTTGCCCCAGACTAATAGCCACTGATGGACCTCTGCTCCATATGTTTATCTAATTCCCTCTTGAAGCTGTCCATGCTTGTAGCTGCCACCACCTCCTGTGGCAGTGAATCCCATGTGTGAATCACTCTTTGGGTGAAGAAGTACTTCCTTTTATCCGTTCTAACCCGACTGCTCAGCAGTTTCATTGAGTGCCCAGGAGTTCTTGTATTGTGAGAAAGGGAGAAAAGGACTTCTTTCTCGACCTGCTCTATCCCATGCATAATCTTGTAAACCTCAATCATAATCTTATAAACCTCAGCATCATGGATGCAATTTGACTGTGCTTGCTCAAGGTGTTCAACAGGCTCCTGTGTGTTTGTGTAAAGTTCCATCAAGTCGCAGCTGACATCTGGCAAACCCCTACAGTTTCCAAGGCAAGTGATTAAGCAGAGGTGGCTTGTCATTGCCTTCCCCTGCAGAGTCTTAGAATCATAGAGTTGGAAGGGGTCATGTCGGCTATCTAGTCCAACCCCCTGCTTAAGGCAGGATTAGCCTAGAGTGTTTGTCCAGCCACTGCTTAAAGACTGCCAGTGAGGGGGAGCTCACCACCTCCCTAGGCAGCTGATTCCATTGTTGCACAAGTCTTACTGTCAAAAAGTTTCTCCGACTATCCAGCCAGTACCTTCCCGCCTTTAATTTAAACCCATTCTTGCGAGTCCTCTCCTCTGCTGCCAACAGGGACAACTCCCTGCCCTCCTCTAAGGGACAGCCCTTCAAATACTTCAAGAGAGCAATCGTGTCCCCCCTCAACCTCCTAGTCTCCAGACTAAACATTCCCAAGTCCCTCAGCCTTTCCTCACGGGGCTTGGTCTCCAGGCCCCTGATCATCCTCGTTGCTCTCCTCTGCGCCGGCTCCATTTTGTCCACATCCTCACTGAAGTGAGGCCTCCAGAACTGCACACAATACTCCAGGTGTGACCTGACCAATACAGTGGACTATGACATCTTGTGATTTGGATGTTATGCCTCTGCTGATACAACCCAAGATCGCATTAGCCTTTTTTGTTCCGGCATCACACTGGCTGCTCATATTTAACGTACGGTCCACCCGTACCCCAAGATCTTGTTCACACACACTTCCTTGGTGGTCTCTCATCCAAGTACCAACCCTGCTTAGCCTCTGAGATCTGACGAGCTTGGCCGACACTGTGCCATATCGCTTTCCCAACTTTCTCAAATACCCCTGCCAAAAACCTTCAATCATGTAATGGACTCTTGTGCTTTCTGTTACCCGGGTCCTTTCCACACTTGGATCTCATCCCTGGTTTTATAAGAGTTCAACTCGCAACACAATACCTTGCATTTATCCCTGGTTATAACAGCATCCGTTTATCCCGGGACAAGTGTGGGGCAAAACCGGGGTGACCTCAATGTAATGTGGAAACCACCACCCTCCCCGAGTTACAGGGGTGAACTCCAGTGTGGTGTAGAATGTACGTTCGGGGAAAGGGCTGAACCAGGATTTAAAGTCTAGTGTGGAATCACCCCTGGAGGCATTGGAAGAGGATACAGCAACGCCCTTCCCGGAAACATCCTGCTTGGCAGTTCCAGGGAACTGCAAGAAGAACCTCAGGTGACTCGATGCCAAAAGTCAGGAACTCTTGGAATGTGGGTAATGCTCTCCCAAGACTAAAGGGTCCTGCTCCGTGGCTCCATGTGCTGTCTGTAGGAAAATGAGCAGTGTTTCTCTCAACCCTCCAAGGCCCCCATGTCATAGACCCTGGGTACATGAAGCTGCTTTATACTGAACGAGTAAGAATAATGAACCAGAAATTGCTGCAAAAAGTTCAAACCATTACAAAACAATGACAATGATAAATGAACATGTTGCTGATGTGGTAATCTCAAGGTTTCTTCTTTATTTCATAGGTAGAACATAGGTAGAAGACGAACCGCTCGAGTTTTCGAAGTTCGTTTCGGGGTCTTTATCAAAAATACCACTGTGTTGGAGCAATTATTCACATCATCCAATAACAGGAATAACAGGAATTTCAAGTTCCAAATGGCTATAGATAGCTCCTATACTAAATACTAGTTCCTTTTCAACGGACAAACAGTCTGGTGTAGTGAGAGCCAGTTTGGTGTAGTGGTTAAGTGTGCGGACTCTAATCTGGGAGAACCGGGTTTGATTCCCCACTCCTCCACTTGCACCTGCTGATGTGACCTTGGGTCAGTCACAAGCTCTGGCACAGCTGTCCTTGAAAAAGAGCAGTTTGTGTCAGAGTTCTCTCAGCCCCACCCACCTCACAGGGTGCCTGTTGTGGGGGACGGGGAAGGGAAAGGAGTTTGTAAGCCGCTCTGAGACTCCAAGTGAAGGGCGGGGTATAAATCCAATCTCTTCCTCTTCTTCTTCTTCCTCCTTCTTCATTATTCTTACTCTTACCTTGCTGTGCCCTCTATTGTATTCATTTATACTGAACGAGACCATTCGTCCATTTGGATCAGTTTTGCCTACTCAGACAAGCAGTGGCTCTCCAGGGTCTCAGGTGGAGGTCTTTCACGTCACCCCCTACCTGATCCTTTTTAACTGGAGGTGCTGGGGGATTGAACCTGGGACCTTCTGCAGGCCAAGCAGAGGCTCTGCCACTGAGCCACAGCATGCTTTCTGGGATTCCTGCATGAAGACATCTCACTGCACTACAGAAAAACCAGGAACTCTCCTGTATGACCACCACTGACGAAAAATGGTCCCGGCTTAAGAAAAGAAATCAAAAGGTCAAAGAGTTATATTCCCAGGCTGGCCTAAAAAATGAAAACTAGAAAAATATAAATAATTCTGTGTGGTTGCCAGCTGTAGATTTAAAAAAACCCTCAAGCAAAAGAAGTTTATTTTTACAAACCGCCGTGTAGATTTATTTTTGTGGTGAAAGGAACTGTTCTGGGCATGTCTGAACACTACTACTTGCTTTCAAGAGAGACGGGGGTGGGGGGGGAGAAAATGATCTGGAACCCGATGCTGTCCTTATTAATTTATTCAAAAGTCTGCTTACTTCATGTCACTGCATGGATAACTTCATAGGAGCTCCTTGGGCAGTTAGATTGAAGGTGGCGATGTGTTTGGTCGCTTTGATCGTTTATGATTCCAAGGCGTAGTCGTGTTAGTCTGCTGCGACAAAAATGTGGCATCTTAAACAGTAAGAGAGCAAGTTTGGGTAGAGAGCCAGTTTGGTCTAGTGGTTAAGCACGCGGACTCTAATCTGGGAGAACCGGTTTTGATTCCCCACTCCTCCACTTGCACCTGGTTGGATGCACCTGCAGCTGCTGGATGACCTTGGAGGAGGGGAAGGGAGTGGAGGTTGTAAACCGCTCTGAGACTCCTTTGGGTAGTGAAGGGCGGGGTATAAATCCAATCTCCTCCTCCTCCTCCTCCTCCTCCTCAGTTTTATTCCAGCATAAGTTTTTATGGATTAGAACTCACTTCTTCAGAAGCACTGGGGGCAGTTCCTCTCTATACAGTCTTTTTATTTAGGGGTGGTGGTGGAAAGTGCCATCAAGTCACAGCTGACTTATGGCAACCCCGTCAGATTTTCAATGCAAGAGACGTCCAGATGTGGCTTCCCACTGCCTGCCTCTGCGTACTGACCCTGGACTTTCTTGGCGGTCTCCCATCCAAGTACAAACCACGGTTACACTGCTTAGCTCCTGATATCTGATGAGATCAGGCTAGCTTGCACCATTTAGGGGTATGAACACAAAAAGTGGGGACTCCCCACCTAATTCAGACGCTTACCGTAACTGGTGAAAGGCCTCTATATTCATCTTGATTAGATCTGGATTTTATTAGAATTTGACCTGTCACCCTCTACTTCTTACATGCAACTGCCCACTCACCCTGTTTGTCCCCCCCCCCACAGTCCTCCTACATAAAATGACTGTGCGGTGAGGATCTACTCACAGCATCCGTTGATGTGGGATTTAGTCCCCGAATGCTTATGCTGGACTAAAATGCTGGTCTTCAGTGTGCCACCAAACTCGTATTTATTTTTGACTGTTAAGCATTTATTTCTTTACCTATACCCCTTTCTTCACAATGAGGGGACCTAAAGTGACTTACATCAATCTCCTTTCCTCCGTTTTACCCTGAAAACAACCCTGAGGAGTAGGTTATTTATTTATTTATTTATTTATTTATTTGGATTTCTATCCCGCCCTCCCCGCAGGCTCAGGGCGGCTTACAGAGGCATAACGCCAGATAATAGGAATAAAACAGTATAAAATAAACAAATTACATTAAATATTAAATAGTTAAACAAAAATTCATAAAAACATTTCGGTGCTCCCTACTAACTTCCGAATTTTAAGATCAAGATGGTGTTCTCGCCCTAGGCACATCCAGCACTCTCCAGTAGTACCCGCACCAATGATGGTAATGTATGCGAATTATAGGGCGTTGATGGAACAGTGGTGGTGGCAACTCCTATTCGAAAGCCTGGCGGAAGAGCTCCGTCTTACAGGACATCTTACAGTAACTCCGTCTTACAGGTTAGGCTGAGAATGTGTGACTGGCCCAAGGTCACCCAGCAAACATCTGTGGTAGAATGGGGATTCCAGCCTTGGGGTCTCCCAGATCCTAGTCTGACACTCTAACTTGGGTGTCCCCAACTTTGGGTCCATGGACACCATGGTGCCCACCAAGTGTTTGTAGAAAGTGGGTGGGGTCCAATGGAGCTTTTGCCCAGGAGGGCTTTTCATTGGCTGAGCAGTCACCACAGCACAAGGAGTCTTCACTGAATGACTGAAGGTAAGCCTTGCATGGGCGCAAGAAGTTACTTTAAAACAACACTTTGTTTAAAAAGGCATCCTGTTAAGCCGATTTTCTGCCGGAAATGTTGAAGAGTTACTATTAGAGTTGTGCACAGCCTCACTCCCTGGCGTTCTGTGGTTGGCTCTGCCTCCTCCGGTCACCAGTTGGTCATTGTGCCCACCACCCTGTGGCAGAATCCAAAAGACTGTCACTCATTGGTGGCACATTGTCCCTGACAAGGCAATTTTATTTGCACTCTTAGGTCCTAAACTGGAAGGTACATATTATTTCCAGTAAACACAACTACTTCTGACACAAGGCCAGATATATTTGTGGCCCCAAATAGAAACCTTTTGGTGTGTCATTCAGTTCCATATTGGAACACATATTGGAACACATAATTGCCTTACATGTGTTACCGGGACTCTGTTGCTTGGTGTATTTTGTACTGTTTGACCTCTGAAGAAGGCTCCTGTGAGCCAAAACGTGTCAGGTCATACACGGTCATTTCTTGTGTGTTTGTAACTTTGAACATTTCATGAGGCTTTATTTGGGCCCCCTACAAGGTTTTTAAATGTCTTTGAAATAAACGCTCTTTTGTACACCTACTTATGTTTTTTAACTCTTGGCCCTCAATAAGTTTTCTAAACTTCCTTTGGCGGTTTAGAAGTCCAAAGATGCCTGTGGGGCTCGATAAGGTTGGGCCCCCCTCCTCTAACTATAACACCACGCCGGCTTTCAGCAGAATGGAAAGGATGGAAATGAAACTAAATGGAAAGTATGCCTTTTAATTCACTCCAGAGAACACCTTGAAGATCAGGCTCACAGTCCTATCGAAGCTCAGCACTCTAGGATGGATGTCCGATCCATCAACAAGCTGACCTCTGCTGAAGTATCCCCTGAGCTTCTTGCTTGAGCTGTGATGTTGCCTGCTTGTTACCTTTGTAACATTCAGGAGCACAGGGTGGGGGCTTTGTTCTCTTACCTGTAAAGGTAAAGGTCTCCCTTGCTCGAAAGCCAGTCGAATCCGACTCCAGGGTTGCAGTGCTCATCTCCGTTTCAAAGCCGAAGAGCCAGCGCTGTCTGAAGACGTTTCCGTGGTCATGTGGCCGGCATGACTAAACACCAAGGCACATGGAACACTGTTACCTTCCCACCGAAGTGGTACCTATTTATCTACTTGCAATTTCTTGCTTTCGAACTGCTAGGTTGGCAGGAGCTGGAACTAGAGACAGGAGCTCACTCCACCATGCGGCACACTCGGGTCTCGAACGGCTGAACTACCGACCTTCCACAGCCTGCAGTTCAGCGTCTTAACCACTTGAGCCACCGCAGCTCCTTCTCTTACCTGTAGTAAGTAGTAATAAAGCTTATTGCATATGGCCATTGACCTTTACAGGTTAAAACATATTTAATAGCCCTTGAATTTAAAAATTTCTGATATAACATCTGTCTGTAAAAATTCTCATTCAGACACAAAAATTACATATCATTTCATTTGGCTGCTTTCTTAGAAATCGCATTTGTTCTGATTTTCCTAGCAGCTAGAGCAAAGGAAAAGGAGACAGCAAAAAACACACACACTAATTTTTCAGTATTGGAAAGAGAATATAAAGTCTTAGCCAGAGATTTGTTTCTAGGCTCTGAGTGTAAAGGATAAACCAAAACATAGGGACCACCTTTCCTCATATGTTCCCCCGCGAGCACTTCGGTCCGGGACCCAACATCTCCTGGCAATCCCAGGCCCCAAAGAGGCCAGGCTGGCCACTACCAGGGCCAGGGCTTTCTCGGTGGTGGCCCCTACCTGGTGGAACGAGCTCCCGGAGGAGATCCGGGCCCTGCGGGACCTTGTGCAGTTCCGCAGGGCCTGTAAGACGGAGCTCTTCCACCATGCGTATGAGTAGGAGCCGCCACTACCATCACCATTACTCCATCTTTACCTGGCCCTGGATGAGGGAACATCAGCGTTTCCCTGGAGCAGATGATGCTGCATAGTTGAAATACGCCATCTGTGAAATATCATGTTGAACACCTAGAGCACTTTAGTCAATAACTTGTTAAAATTGTTTTTGTACTGTTGGGATTTTAAATGTTTTTTAATATGTTTTATATATGTTTTATAATGGCGTTTGCCTCCATGTAAGCCGCCCTGAGCCCGCATCGCGGGGAGGGTGGGGTATAAATCGAATAAAATAAATAAATAAATAAATAGTGAAGAAGGTCTTCCACCGAACTTCCGCATACACAAATGCGTTGTTCCTGTGGTATTTTTGAATGTCATCCAGTAAGAAGCTCCATTGGCATAGTTTGAATATTGCCGTATGCTATATTTGATTATTTGTGTTTCTTGATTTTGCATTTACATTGTATAGATGTATTGCATTTTTATTTAGAATGTAAATATGTCTCTAACTGATAGCACTTCTCCAAAATCTCCAAAACAGCTGTTGTAGCCAAGAGTCAAATTAATCGGCTCAGTCATTCTACCACTGATCTATAACCTGTGTTGCGTATACAACAATATCCACTTTTCTGCACATGTGGATAAGTTGGCAGCACTTGCAGATAAGTTGGCAGCAAAAATGAATATTGTTGCAGATAATTTTATGCTGCAGTGATCTCTTCTGTTTTACTAAACATGCTTCACAAGTATTTATTTCCTATTAAATTTGGAAGTTTCAACAAATGCTGTTTTGGATTGTTTGAAAAGCTGCTGAGAAATGTATTCTAATCTAATGGATAAATGCATATATGGCATAATTCCAGATGGGTAGCTGTGTTAGTGTCAGGACCCTCAGCAACAATAGAAGCACACACTTGCAAGAAGGTTTTACTTTATTGAAGCTGGAGATGCATGGACAAGAACACTGTTAGGAATGAGGGGTGAACTATGCGCAAAACACGTTATCAGATACAGATCTGCCAACTTTATGGTGGAACCAATTTTGTTTGTCTTTAAGATGCCACTTAGACAGTTCTTCTTACACTGTGTGTCTTCTGTGTTCCACGTACAGTCGTTCTCAAGCCAAAGCAATGATCTAAGCGACTCCTCCAGCGGCCTTGAGAGATACACAGTGCAGTTTGCAGGAGAACGGCAATTAGCCATAGGGAAAGGTATGCATATCTGTGCATAGGAAGGTATGCGCATGTGCATAGGAAGAAGAATATTTTGGCAGCTTGCTGACAGTTAGTCCGTACCAACAAAATAACACAGGAGTCCAAGCGGCACCTTAAAGATGAACAAAATGTGTTCCACCATAAGCTTTCGTGAGTCAGAGCTTACGTTATCAGATACAGATCCGCCAACTTTATGGTGGAACAAATTTTGTTTGTCTTTAAGATGCCACTTGGACTCCAGCACAGTTCTTCTTACACTGTGTCTCTTCTGTGTTCCACGTACAGTCGTTCTCTTGGGCCAAGAAGATATGTTTTTGTTGCAGATGTACAGAACTCTGGCTTGTGTATTTACGATCTGACTTCCTTTGGTTGTTTGCCTGTGTCGAGTTCAGGGACCTGGTCACAGTTTTAGGCCCCATTTTTGTCTCACCACAATAGAAGCAGCAGCAATTCAGTTTGGGGGAATTTCTCGGCCGCGGATTGGATTCCATCTGTGGTGTGGTGTGGCTGCTGCCATTATTAGGATCTTGTGAGAGAACAAGCGCCTTTCAAGTTTAAAAAGACCCCAATAAACGTTAATTATATCCGCTCTTTCCCCCCTTTTAAAATTATTCTGTGGCTTTGGAACCATTCAGCCTAGTAGCAGCTCAGCTGCTTCTTGTGGTAATGTGTTTGGTTATGAGCTCAGACTTGTCTGTGAATGATGTTGGTAAGAGAGAGCGCTACATGTTAGGAAGTCAATAGGAGACCTCTGTTGGGAAGTCCTGGTGTGAATCTCACTTCTCCCATGAGGTCATTGGTGACCTAAGGCAAGCCGTCATCTCAGCAATCTTCAATTCCTGCCCCCAATCTACAATATGGAGTTAATAATATGGGCTGGCTTCACCAGGTTGTTGTAAGGCTTATGTAAAGCACCTCCTCAATGTTCCTTATGATGTCTCTTCTCTGTAATGCTTTTTTCTTTTGATTCTGTATGCTGTTTAATGGGTCTCTGACTAATAAAATGATGATGATGATGATGATGATGATGATGATGATGATGATGATGATGATGATGATGATCTTATGTAAATGCAACAAGTACATTTGAAAACACATGCCACGCAGTCTCACCCCTCAGGAAGCTAAGATTAGCTGATGTTTCCATTTGAGTATCTGCTCCTCGCCAGACCCAGTTCGGCTTCTGCATGACCGTCAGGATTGCCCACCACTACAAAGATAAAGTGAGTTTGCAAATGCCGGGACCATTTCCACAGTAGTGAAATTCCCCGCATTGCCGTTTTTAAAACTGTGTGTTATGTGACATCTTCCACAGTAGATTTTTCCTCAGCAGGCGCAGACCCAAAGGTTTCTCCTTCTTACCCTGCGTTTTCAGAATCCCCACTGTTAGCGAGTTCTGAAAAACACCTGATAAGGAAAAATCTACTGTGGAAAATTTCGCATAACATGCGGTTTTAAAAATGTCAATGTGGGGAATTTCACAACTGTGGAAATGATCCAGAAGAGATCTGAAGACTCAGACGGATGGTGGAGTTGCGTGTCCAGAAATCATGGCGTCACCACTGTACATAATTTCCTTGCCCTTCTCTGAGGTTGGCAGAAGCATTGTTATAATCATGCAAAATGATAACAATTTCAGAATATTGTACAGTGAAAGAAAAGCATAGAAGCTTGCTTAATTTGTCAAGGGCGGCATCTAGGTTTTCTTGGCACTAGGGGTGTGCAGGGGGGAAATAATCGAGTTTTTTCGTATTCAGGTATAATAAAGCCGATTTCCCCCCTCAGTATTCCTGAATATACCCAAATACCAATACCGGTATTGTATCGGTACCCAAAAATACTAGATATCCCCAAAAATTTTCATGTCCATTATATCCTATGGGGCCATTGTAGTCAATGGCAAAAATCTTCTAACAAGTATTCAGGGGGCTGGGGGGGGAGGCTTGAGGTAGAGGCACCAAATTTGTACTGTAGCTGCTGAAGCCTCTCTCTAAAAGACTAAAAGTTTGGAAAAGATTGGACCAGGGGGTCCAAGTCTAGGGGCATACAAAGAGGGTGCCCCCAATCCTCCATTGTTTCCTATGGCAGGGGGAAAAGGCAGGCAGCAGCGTCTCCCCGAGAATCTCTGCACTAGAAACTAAGTGAAGTGTGGTGCAGTGTTCCCTCTAAGCTGAATTAGTGTGAGCTAGCTCACAGTTTTTTAGCCTCCGGCTCACACATTTTTGTCTTAGCTCAGGAAGGATGGCCCCAGAGCAAGCTAAGTTACGCAGTAGCCAAATCGCTCGCTTACAACTTTAATGCCAATAGCTCACAAAGTAGAATTTTTGCTCACAAGACGCCACAGCTTAGAGGGAACATTGGTGTGGTGGTGTCAGGGGGCATGTTTGTAAGGCCAGCAGCAGAACTAGTACAAATGTGCCCACCAGAACCAGTGCCACTGTTGTATTCGGTGCTCAAACCCATCAGGACTCAGGTCAATCTGAGGATCTCTGCAGTATAAAAGGGCGGGAAAGAGAGAAAATGGCAGGAAAAAGAAGGTAAGTGGAGCCCTTTAAAGTTTAAAGCCTCCCAGAGCCTGTATTTGGCAATGCAAAGAAAAAGCTTTTAAAAACCTGAATATTTTTGAGGTTGTTTTTTTTTCCAGCATTCAGTATTTGGCAGCGAGATCAGATCAGGGAATCTGATTTGCTATGCCGAATACCTGAAAAATTCCAAAAAGGCATGGGGGGGGGGGTTTGGTTTGGCTTTACCAAATGCACACCCCTACTTGGCACATAATCATTGTTACCTTTGACATAGACATCTTTTATTGCATTTAGCTCAGAGCACCTCACACACAGCACAGACCTGCTGATGCAAATTCATTTGTCCCTAAGTGTAAAAAAATGCACAGCAAGGAGCTGTTTGGCAGGGCTTCAGGTCCTCAGCGCTTGCAACGCTAGCTGTGCCCTAAGAGCACAGTTGTGCCCTAAGAGCAGTTAGCACCAAGGATCTGAAGCTCTGCCAGACAGACGGCTCCTTGCTGTGAACTTCTCAGGTCATCGGGCAGTCCAGTGGCACATCAGGCAGTGTTTGGTGTGCCTTTGTGCACACGCAGTGTTTCATTGCTTCTGGACTTCTGCCCCCCAAGGAGGATGCACCAGGCGGGTTTCATGCATTCGTTGCTGAAAGGACATTGGTGATTTATTTGCCATACCACCTCTCGACAACAAAAAATTGTGAAGTGGTTCACACAGGAAATGGAGATGACTACTTAAAATTCTAAAATTTCCCAAGCGGTTTTGTGAACAGGACATCCCCTGTATCGTGAGAGTCCCGCAATGGCTGATGTATGGTTGGAGCATGTTCTGTTAGGTGTGCAGGGATATTTCCCACCCAAGGTTGCCAGGTGTCCCGCTCTGGCAGGAGGCTTCCCACCACTACTGCTCAGAGTGGCAGCAGGTAAAAAAAAATGTTAAGCCCCCTGCCAGCCTCTGTGCCAGTAGGACACTTCCAGATTGTACCTGGAAGTGACGTTGCTGACATCACATTTCCCCCCCCCCCATGTTCCTGCCTCCAACCATCCCACTGATTGCCAGGCAGAGGGGGAGGGAGACAGAAGGAAGGGGGGTCCATCTGTCATCCTCTGGTGGTGGTGCTGCTGCTTATTGGGTGGCTCTAGCGGTACCTGGAGGTGAGCACCTTGCTCACCTGCATCAGGAACTTGTCCAGGGACACCAGGGCATCGGCAGTCAGCTGGCCACGGTGGCGGGCGGCAGCGGGCAGCACTGTGTCAAGTACCTGAAGTTGACGATGTCGATGCACAGCTTCTGGGCGTGCAGGTTGCTGAGTTTGGAGAGGGTCCCGCCCACGTTTGTCCAGGTGGCCCACGGTGCCCAAGAGTGTGTTCATCACCCGCTTGCCGTGCCCGGCAACACTCTTTCCATCTTACGTTGTTTATAGCGCTCCTTTGCCCTTGGAGCTTGCATTTGTACCAACACTTCCTCCCTGCCTGGTGGCACAGAGAGGATTCCGTGTCACCCCACAAGTGTCACCGTGTCACCCCTCAACGTGCTGTTGAGTCACAACTGAGTCATAGCCATCCCGTCCCCGGGACCTTCCAGGCATGAGGTGAGCAGGGTTTGCCGTTGCCTTCGTCTGCACAGTGTCCCATCCTAGTGGTAACCCTGGCCAGTCCTGCTTAGCTTCCAGGTTCTGACAAATTCAAGCTAAACTGGGCTACTGAGGCTGCTCGCCCCACCAGACCACTATAAAATTTTAATCTGTTAGTATAAAGCATAGGATGCCTGGAGGCCTCTAGCAGTCACTGTCTTATGTTCCGTGCTCGGTAATGTATTTTTAATTGATTTGTCTCCTTTTAGGGACTTTCCAGACATTAGACAGCCATCAGTAATCCACTCGCTGTCAGCAAAAAGAAGCGTTATTGCTGCCTTTACCACATGGTTTTCTGGCACTGAGACTTATTGCTGTTTCTAGAGAA
The DNA here is from genome assembly GCF_001447785.1 of Gekko japonicus. NCBI lineage: Eukaryota > Metazoa > Chordata > Lepidosauria > Squamata > Gekkonidae > Gekko > Gekko japonicus. Next base: position 173,114 of record NW_015160265.1, on the reverse strand, counting down.
CTATGATTCTTGCCCAAGCTAGAATAGCCATGGCACGTGTCTAGGGATAAAAAAGAAAGGGGAGACACCTTCTGGACACATCTAGGGATGCCAGGCTCCAGGTGAGATCTGGAGATCCCCCAGAATTACAGCTCAACTCCAGACTACAGAGAGCAATTCCCTTGGAGAAAATGAATCTTTGGAGGGTAGACTCTATAGCAGGGGTGTCAAACATGCAGCCCGGGGGCCAGATTAGGCCCCCAGAGGGCTTCTATCAGGCCTGCAGTGGAACTGGCTGTCTTCTGCTTCTTCTTCCAGTTCTGCTGTTACTGCTGCATCATCACAGGTTTGCAGCTTACAGATACACACCTGAACAGCATACTCAGGATTGCAACAGCACAGACATTTTGATGCAATAATTCAGAGCAAGAGGTGTCAGTTAACAGACACTGTTAAATAGACAAAATATTGCAAGAGTGCTGTTTTAAGCATGTTTTTATTTTAAGTAAAAAAAAAACCTTTGTGTTTGTGTCCTTTATCAAGTTTATATCTCTGCTGCCTGGCATTACATTTTATGACACACATGGTCCGGCTCAACAAGGTCTCATTTATGTCAGATCCGGCCCTCATTACAAATGAGTTCGACACCCCCCTGCTCTATGGCATTGTACCCCATTGGGGTCCCTGTCCTCCCCAGGCTCCATCCCCAAATCTCCAGGAGTTTCCCAACCTGCATCTCGCAACCGAACCCCCCATCCCCTGCTGATGGCCAAGGGGGACCTGGCAACCCTACGGCATGTCATTCTTCAGGATTAGTAATCATTGTGCTGGGGTAATAGGGACCTATCGGATAGCGTACTTGACATCATTCCCAAATGATGCATCACAAGTCCCACCCCCTTATTTCTCTCTTGCATTGGAAGCGGTGATTTTGCTTTCTTCAGTGTTTGAGCGTAGATTTACTAGAGCCACTGTAGTTCAGCAGTTAGAATATGTGACTAGAATCTGGGAGACCCAGGTTCAGATCCCCATCCTGCCATGAAGTTGACTGGGGCAACATGAACCAATCACCCTCTCTCATCTGAGCTGGCATGCCGTGAGGATAAAACCAGAAATCAAACAAAAAAACAAAAAAAACCAAAACCATGTTTGCCACTCAGCTTCTTGGAGGAAGGGCAGGATAACCGTGTACAAGATAGATAAGATAGACCTCCAACAGTTAAGCTCTAGCTGTCTCCGCCAGCAGCTCCTGCCCCCTTCCATTACACTGGGACGGGAAAATTGCTTTATGTGTCTAGTGCTACTTTATCCCCAGGAAAAGTTGAACATCTGGTATTTCTCCACTAGAACTTTTTTTTTAAATTTAGCAATAATTTTAACATAGCAATATGAAACCGGAGAGCAATGTACTTTGTGTTCTCTTTCTTTGTACCAGTAAATTGCATTTGCCGACAGAAAATGTATTTCTTTCTTCTTTTTTTTTAAGCAAGTGTTGAAGGAAGTTTGTTGGGGTGAGATTAGAGAAAACCTTAATCTTTTAGATTAGATTCTTGGGAAAGGCTCTTTATTGAAATTCTTAGTTTCAACCTCGTGACTGGCAATAAACAAATTCCTCCAAGTGCCAATTGATCTGGGTGGGAAGTGGGAAGCCACCGTAATCCAATTAATCGCAGTGTTCTGGATGCTCCCTTCTCCAAGCGAGCACAACTTGCACGCTTAACGGGCTCAGCTGTTATCTTCCCCGACGAGTCGCACGGTTGCCATTGAGAGTCTCCTGCCAGCAAAAACATCCGCTGCGTTCGTTTCACCTCCAAATATTCTGATGCTTCTGCTCCAAGAAACAGAAGCTGCCCTGGCTGGAGCAATCGTGTTACAACCTTCCGTGGTTCGACTGCAGACAGTCAACTAATTGCACCAGAGTGATCTTGAGCATCTTTGTGAAGTCCAGGGAGACCTTACTCTGAAACAAGAGGGTTCTAGATTGGGGACCAAAAACCTGACCCGCACCCAGTTACTCCCAAGTATGTGAATTTTTAAACACAGTAAATGTGGGCCTGTATGATTGATGAACAAGGGGAACGCAGCCTGCATTTGGGGGAGGTTTGACAAATGTTCGAACTCTAGGACAACACAACTTGTGATCACACATGAAGCTGCCTTATACTGAATCAGACCAGAATGGTCCATCAAAGTTAGTATTGTCTACTCACACTGGCAGAGGCTGTCACAACTACTTTATAATTTTTTTTGTTAGATAAAGTATGTCTTTAACTTTCTTGTTCTCTCTCTCTCTCTCTCTCTCTCTCTCTCTCTCTCTCTCTCTCTCTCTCTCTCTCTCTCTCTCTCTCTCTCTCTCTCTCTCTCTCTCTCTCTCTCTCTCTCTCTCTCTCTCTCTCTCTGTGTGTGTGTGTGTGTGTGTGTGTAATGCTGCCACCAGGAATTTAATTCCAATTTTATTATTTAACCTCTCCCATAGTGTTGTGCCCAAGCTCTAAGGCCCCTTCATTGGACTATGTGGTCCTGAGGATGAGACTCTTGTATTTTATCAGCGTATGACTCCAGGTTTACATAAAATAAAATGACGCTTTATTTGTACCAGAAGCGTATTGATTTCAGGTTGTTTAGCAATTTATCTCTTCAGTCAATAAAACGGTGGATGGTAATAACCTCTGACTAAGTTGTCGCACTCTTTCTCTTCTCAACACTCCTCTCATTCAAATTCAAATCCTCCTTCCCTTTCAGAATGTACCTTGTCCTTAGCATTAATATATTTGGCTAATTTAAATGTTTCTCTTTTAACTCAGGATTCTGTCAGCTTCTTTCTCCTACATTCTTATCATAAGTTAGTTGTTGAAGATTTTTCAGGCTGTATGGCTGTGGTCTTGGCACTGTAGGACCTGACGTTTCGCCATCAGCTGTGTCTGGCATGCTCAGAGGTATAACACAGAAAGATGGAGTACTCTCTGTGTCAAGGTGAGAGGAAAAATGGTAGGCAGGTAATTTATATCTACTCGGGAAATATCTACTCAGATATACATTACCTGCTCACCGTCCTGAGTAGATATAAATTACCTGCCTACCATTTTACTTCTCACCGCAACACAGAGAGTACCCCATCTTTCTGTGTTATACCTCTTCTACCCTCCTTTCTCTTCTGAAACTTACCAAAACTTACCAAAAAGTTAAAGGAGAGCCTTGGTTGATGTGCATCGAGTTACAACATCAGCTCGTGAAGTTCCACCTGATGGGGTTTTCAAGGCAAGAGGTGAGCAGAGATGGTTTGCCACTGGCTTCCTCCGCATGGCAGCCCCAGCCTTCCTTGGGAGTTTCCCATCCAACTCCCAACCTTGCTTACTTTCCAAGCTCTGATGAGATTAGATTAGTTGCAGTGTATAGGTTCCTGCTATTTCTCAGTTTCCAGGGCTAAAATGAGGAAAGGGGTAAGGACAGGCAGTGTGTTTCAAAAGGCCTTGCAGTACGTTCTTTTTTACAGTATAGGGTTGCCAAGTCCCCCTGGGGGGCGGGGAAACCCCCACCCATAAGGCCCATTCCCCGCCAGCGGGGATTGGGCCACCAGGGGGGACCCCACCCCCAAAGAGCGTGATGCACCCGGCGTGAACACGTCACCCGGAAGTGACGCAATCGCGTCGGCATATTGTGGGGGGACACTCTATCATCCAAGGGAAGACTCTATGGTTTTCCCTCGAATGATTGTGGCCCCTCCCCCAATGTGCCCGATGCAATTGCTGTTTTGTGGCAGCCATTTTGTGCCTGCACCCACCAAGTTGCGTTAGAATTCCAAAGGTGCTCACAGGCTCAAAAAGATGGTGGACCCAACCAGTTATTTAGACTTTGCCCTGGAAGTGCAAAGGATAAATCTGCCCTGAGCAGAGTGAAGATGTTTCCTGACTGGTCCCAATGCTTTAAAAGATATCTTCCCTTGAAGCTCATACTCAGTGAAAGTACATAAGAACATAAGAGAAGCTATGTAACGCTGCCACCGGGAATTTAATTCTGCCTTTCACAAGTGGGCTCCTGACCCTTGTTCAGTGTGTGCAGGGGCCCATGCAGCTGTTTTGGCCTTTGAAGACACTTGGGGCGAAGGAAAGAGTTCTGCATCACAAGCCCACACGGGATTGGGGCATCACAGCATTTAAAATCACTGTACAACGGTGATAATGAATTGGCGCTTGCAACAATTTTGCCTTCTCTTTCAACTGGGCTCAGCAAGGGGGCGGAGTCAACCTGAGTATCCCTGAAAGGGAGCCTTTTCAGCTTCCTTTCCCATCTGCGTGAGGCAAAAAAGCCGCCCTTTCCCCTTCATGCCAGGCAGGCTGCAGCTGCAAAGGAAAAGTGGGTGGGCACACCCTTGCTGGGGTTGCCAATTCCATGTTGGGAAATTCCTGGAGATTTGGGGAAGGGAGCCTGGGGAAGGTGGGGGAGGGGCATTAATCAGGTATCATACCGTAGAGTCTATCCTCTGAGGCAGCCATTTTCTTTAGGGGAATTGATTTGTCCAATCCGGTGGTCACTTGTAATTCTGGGGACTCTCCAGGTCCCACCTGGAGGTTGGCAACCATATTGCATTCCAGCCTGAGTGCCTGTAGCTTTTCTTAAGTCTTCCTATAGCAAGTTATGCAGAGCCAAACAAGAGCAGGGTTTTGCTGGGGGTGGGGGGCTGCGTTGAATGGAAAATGGTGTTGTGAATCAAAGTGGCCATCCAATTTAAAAAAACATGCCTTTTTCTGTGATCTCTGTTAGCAAAGCCTCATTTCATGCTCAGAGGAAGAAACAGACACTTTTATGGTGATACATTGGTGTGGGGGGGGGATTCCCATTTGGCACACTGCAACCCTGGAAAGTGGAAATGGGACAATGTGGGGTGGGGATCTTCTTCCGTTTACAAAACTCCATTAGTCATGTGTAAATAAAGGAAGGGGATATTTGTTTTCAAATAAAATCGATTATAGTTTAACCTTCTTTGTAGAATGATCCCTTGTAGAGACTTTGCACTACATCATAGCTCATTCATAACTAAATAATGATGTGCTGACCACCACGGTAGTCATTTGCCCCCCAATAAGAATTTTCTGGCTACGGGCCTGATGGGCTTTGACGTGAATTGTGGAAACAGAGCATTATGTCTGAGTAAAAGCATATAGCTCAAGGCAACAAAAAAAGAGAAAAGAAATCCACTGAAATACTATGTTTTTGACTTCATGTGCCATGTAGATGGTGGTTACAAGGAATTTGTGTTCATTTGTTTGTAACATCCTGCTTTTTAATACTTTTTATACTCTTCTACAAGGGTCATTTCGTAAAAAAGAGCTAGGGGAACTCATTAGCATAACTCATTAGCATATGCCACACCCCCTGACATCAGGGGCCCAGCGGTGGACCTGCAAGGCCAGCGGGAGTGCGAGGAAGCCCCGCCAAGGCCCTCCCTGGCCCCAGGCAGGCAGGGGTGGGGAGAGGCGGGGAGGAAGCAACTTACCCTCCCTCTTCTCCTGCCTCCTCCTGGCTGAATGAGGGCTGAAAGCGGGGTGGCTGGAAGCAGGGGGCGGGGCTTCGTCATGGGCCCCGCCCCCCTGCACCTCACCCGGGGGAACTGCGTTCCCCTGCGTTCCCCCCTGAAATGACCTCTGCTCTTCTAGTAAATCTAGTGTCCATGTATGGGCTTTAAAGCACAGCTAGAGCTCTGCATCAGGAAAGACTGGCTCATTTGCTTTGGTATATGGAGAGCTGTCTGTGCAAAGTGCTTCTATGTAGCTAACATTTCACATCACAGCCACAACTAGGCCTGCCTATTCTATTTTGGCTTTATGAGAGTCAAAGGAGAGCCTTGTTTGATGTGCAGGATAACGAAGGTAAAGTGTACCATCGAGTTGCAACGTCAGCTCGTGAAGTTCCGCCTGATGGGGTTTTCAAGTCAAGAGGTGAGCAGAGATGGTTTGCCACTGGCTTCCTCTGCATGGCAGCCCCAGCCTTCCTTGGGAGTTTCCCATCCAACTCCCAACCTTGCTTACTTTCCAAGCTCTGATGAGATTAGATTAGTTGCAGTGTATAGGTTCCTGCTATTTCTCAGTTTCCAGGGCTAAAATGAGGAAAGGGGTAAGGACAGGCAGTGTGTTTCAAAAGGCCTTGCAGTACGTTCTTTTTTACAGTATAGGGTTGCCAAGTCCCCCTGGGGGGCGGGGAAACCCCCACCCATAAGGCCCATTCCCCGCCAGCGGGGATTGGGCCACCAGGGGGGACCCCACCCCCAAAGAGCGTGATGCACCCGGCGTGAACACGTCACCCGGAAGTGACGCAATCGCGTCGGCATATTGTGGGGGGACACTCTATCATCCAAGGGAAAACTCTATGGTTTTCCCTCAAATGATTGTGGCCCCGCCCCCAATGTGCCCGATGCGATTGCTGTTTTGTGGCAGCCATTTTGTGCCTGCACCCACCACGTTGCATCAGAATTCCAAAGGTGCCCACAGGCTCAAAAAGATGGTGGACCCAACCAGTTATTTAGACTTTGCCCTGGAAGTGCAAAGGATAAATCTGCCCTGAGCAGAGTGAAGATGTTTCCTGACTGGTCCCAATGCTTTAAAAGATATCTTCCCTTGAAGCTCATACTCAGTGAAAGTACATAAGAACATAAGAGAAGCCAATGTTTGATCAGGCTAGTGGCCCATCCAGTCCAACACTGTCACAAAGTGGCCAAAAATACCAGGTGCCATCAGGAGGTCCAGCAGTGGGGCCCTCCCACTGTTGCCCCCCCCCCCCCAAGAATAAAGAGCATACAGAGCATCACTGCCCCAGACTGAGAGTTCCTTTCTATACCTTGTGGCTACTGGCCACTGATGGACCTCTGCTCCATAGGCTTATCGAATTCCCTTTAGGATATAGGCCGTTCTCAAGCCTTCTCAAGTTGCATCTTGATTCAGCCCAGAACATGAGAACATAATAGTGAATTCCACGTGTTAATCACTCTTTGGGTGGAGAAGTCCTTCCTTTTATCCATTCTAACCTGACTACTCAGCAATTTCATGGAGTGTCCACGAGTTCTTGTATTGTGAGAAAGGGAGAAATGTACTTCTCTGCCTGCTCTATCCCATGCATAATCTTGTAAACCTCGATCATGTCACCCCTCAGTCATCGTTTCTCCAAGCTAAAGAGCCCCAAGCGCTTTAACCTTTCTTACCTATGGAGAGGGTCGAATAATGACCACAGGGACACGGTTGCAACTAGGGCTAAATACAGCTGTAAGCTCAGTTCCATTTTCACTGCAATCTGACAGCCCTGATTATAGCCCGCTCTGGTGTTTTAATTAATGTGACTGTACTTCTCCGCACAGATGTTCGAAAAAAAGATTTGCATTGCTGACATCCACAGTTTTTTTTAATTAATTTTATTTTGATTTCAAAAGCTCAATTTAAATTTTGCTAAAGACTTGTATAAACAAGAGCATATGTGTAACTAAACAGTCCTTCCCTTTTGGAATTCACTTCTTTGCTTCTGGGTGGTCACTACAATATTCGTTGCTTTTCCACGATAGAAAAATATGGCACGGGCTCCCTTACACAAATTAAAATACAGTAAAATTCCATTACCAGTTGAAGTACTTAAGCAGTCACACCGCAACCCATCTATCATTTCCAGGATCAGTTGGTAAGATCATTAATGTCTTTTTGCACTGGCGATTAAAGCCATCCCCAATAATTTCCTATTTTGCGCCAAGGTGAACAGAAATTGGAGCACAGGCCACTAATATGCAGGGCCATACATTACAAATAAGTGCAGAAGAAATGAGTCTAATGGTCTTGCTCCCTGCGATGAGCTATGTGGAGGGTGGGCGTTGTACATAAATGTACACACATCTTTGAATGCCATTAATCCAGGCATGTATGCATACTCATATAAGGTGTTCACACATTCACTTGTATCCTCACCAAAGTCAACCCTTCCTCCAGCCTGAGGAGCCTTCCCTCATCTTAGGGGCCCACCTAAGTTGGACGAAGGCTCCTACAGCCAAAGGGAGGCTTCAGACTGTGGTGAGTGGAATGGTAGGAGGCAGGGCATTATGGGTTGGATCCTACCTGCTTTTCTGTTAAATCTTGCCCAATTCCTCTCCCCACTGCACAGGGCTTTTTTTGTAGAAAAAGTCCAGCAGGAACTCATTAGCATAATAAGCCACACCCAACAACAGAAACTCATTAGCATATCCAGCCACACCCATGAGAGCATAGCTCATTAGCATATTGGGCTGCACCCCCATGTTACCAGAAGTGTCGACATCCAGCCACATCCACCTTTTGCTTCTTATTCTGTTTACCTTGTCTGTTGTCAAAACCCAGGGCTTTTTTTGTAGCAGGAACTCCTTTGCATGTTAGGCCACACACCCCTAATGTAGCCAATCCTAATGAGTTCCTGCTATTGGGTGTGGCCTATTATGCTAATGGGTTCCTGCTGGGCATGGCCAACTCGGGAGCCATCCGGAACTCCGTTCCTATGCGTTCCTGCCCAAAAATAGCCATGCCACTGCACCTTCTGTCCTGCAGAGCTTTTTGTCCACATGGATCCTATCATCCCCAGCATAACTTCTCCCATGGAATGCCATCCTCCTCGAGGCTCGCCCACAGAGCTGCAACCTCCAGGTTGGGAAATTCCTGGAGACTGGCGGGTGGAGCTTGGGAAGGGCGAAGTTTGGGGAGGGGTGGGAGTCAGCAGGGGTGTGATGCCCTTGAGCCCACCCTCTGAGCTGTAATTTTTTCTCTCTCTAGCAGAACTGATCTCCGTGGCCTGGAGATCAGTTGCAATTCCAGAAAGTCTTTAGCTCCCACCTGGGAGTTGGCACCATCATGTTCAGAGGCACTAATTGTTAAGTCGGTTACTTAACAAAGAGAGTGATTTCAGCAAAAGATTCAGCTTTATTCAGCAACTCGTAACTCAGCTCCAAACAGATCAACATGAATAGCCAGAACAGCTTTAGCATTGAAGCTGTTCCGCTTTTAAACTCTCCCGGCTAATGTAGCCACGCCTACTATACAAATACCAACCTATGAGGTTGCAGGGATAAAGTCCAATCACAATCGTTCCCGCTCTTGGAACTGGCTGTTGGTGATTGGTCGGCTCTTCCTGGGCTACCAATTACAAGTGAGGATCCTAGCCCAGGATGAAAGCTTCACATGGTGTTTCAGTGACAGAGTTCACATACATACTCTGGTCAGATTGAATACACCACACTAATCCTCTGAATCCCAGAGCCAGGAGGCAACATCAGGGGAAGGTCTCAGCCTCTATGCCCTGTTGCTGGCCCTCCAGAGGAATTGGTTGGCCACTCAGTGAGACGGGATGCTGGACTAGATGGCCTGTTGCTCTGATCCAACAGGGCCGTTTTTATTGTTCCAGTGTCTTTTAGTTGCTTTATCCGTGCCCTCTTCTTTTTACCCAGGGTTTTAACTGAGGGATTACATCTGTTTAGCTGTTTTAATGGTCTTGCTTCTAGCCTGGGGACTGTTGTAGAGGTATTTTTCTAGGCTGCTCAGTGTTTGTTTTATGCTATTTTTATGCCTGCACTTTGTTTTTCATGTTGATAATGTATGCTGCTGGTTTTATTGCATTGTTTTTAGTTGTGAACTGTTTGAGCAGGTGTTTGGAGAGGCGGCATACACAGTCCGTAAATGAAGGTGATGATGATAGTAATAGTAAAAAAAAGTATGCACTTATTCCTAGAGGTTAAAACTGATGCTCTCCCAGGTACGATGTGCAGGCATTCTGCTTCTATCCTTGCAAAGGGAGTAAAGACAGCCTCATTTCTCTTGCCAGAATTAAACTGGGAGCGCGAACTCCCCACGATACCAAGCTTTCCTCCTAAAAATGCTCCTTCCACATCTGCCAGTGGTGGTTGCACCTATACATTGTGCAAAAAGAAACCCCACCTTGCGTCTGGCTTTTCCCATGCTAATGTGAAGGAAATCTATTTTCGTCCTTGCAGACGGAAATACTGCTGCAAAAACTTGCTCCTTCCTGCTAGGGATTTTAAAAGCAATTAGAGATTTGAGTAGAGAATCTGCTACTATGTCCCCCCAAAAATAAGTTTTTGGTTTGGCATCTGGCCAGGTGAATGGTTCTAATAAAAAAAAAAAGTGAAACCTGCATAAATATTGAAGTGCAGCAAGAGCCAAACCACATTCCACAATGGTATCTAATGTTTGGGTTCGAAGCGGCAGAAATGTTAATCAGTCCCACCAGATGCTGCTATACTAGCTTCCCTCGCCAGATTCGCCTGCATCTTCTTGGCCCTGTTTGGCAGTATAAAGCGTTTTCGATGGGCAGGTATTTCACCTCGGAGTGCCTGTCCTCCTAAAAATGTTTATGACAAATGAAGAGTAATTTTAGGTAGAAGCTTCTGGCAGATGGGTAAGATTGGGAGGGGAGAGAGGTGTTTGGATTGAGAACCAGAAAGTTGATTTGAAGGAGAAATATGAAATATCTAGCGCTCCTGGAACTCATTGATAGGCTCCACATCCATGTTTACTGCTGTTGCCGCGCCATCTTTTCCTTCTGCGAAGACTTTTTTCTCAGCCAATCAGCAATCAGTGTGAAGGCGCCATGACTCTACGTGTGTGCATTATGTGCCATCAAGTTACATCCGACTTGGTGACCCTATAAATTAGATATCCAAAAAGTCCTTATCATTACTAGGATTTTTCAGATCATGCAAACTGAAGGCCGTGGCTTCCTTGACTGAGTCAGTGCATCTCATGTTGGGTCTTCCCCTTTTCCTGCTGCCTTCCACTTTTCCTATCATGATTGTCTTTTCCAGTGCATCTTCTCTTCTCATGATATGACCAAAGGATGATAGCCTCAGCTGAGTCGTTTCAGCTTCTCGGGAGAATTCAAGCTCTACATAGCCAACTAAAATTAGTCTTGTGCTGATGTCACAGTGGACAAACAAAGCTTCTTTAGTGTGAGGGCAGTGCTTCTTGGAGAAGCTGAGGAATTTCACATTAGCCTTTTTAACCCGTTCTGAAGCCGTTTTTGATCCGTCATGGAGTAAACCGGTATAGGGCTGCCATTTCACACATGGCTTTCCCCTTCCGGTAAAGAGCTGGATCTGAAGCAGTTTGCCATTTCAGACTGCACTGCTTTTTGCCCCACCAGTTTTCACCCGTGCGGGCGACCTCC
>NW_015160265.1:152279-158484 GCF_001447785.1 Gekko japonicus | reverse complement strand
AGTAGGTTTGTGCCGGACCACCTATGCCCCTGCCAGCAAAGAATTTCGCCAGGAACATTTTGCTCCAACCATTCTTTACTTTTCCCTCTTCCTCCAAGCCAGATAAGAAGTACTCCATCCAGAACGAATGTTCATCCCTCTACCACTTCCATCCTCCTTGGAGTATTTATGTCAACTTTAAATTCCTTCCTGCTGTCCTGCTGAATCGAGGAAGTCATATGTTGCCCATAGCATGTTCCTACTTCATGGGACCTCTAAATCCAGTCAGCCCGAGGTATTCAACTCACATATCTTCTCCCCACCAACAATAAAAGCGGAGACCACCATGAAAAGGACACATGTGTGCCCCAAACATTGCTTTCCCTTCACAAAAAATTACCCAGAACGCACCATGTGGAAACTTGGTTAAATCTTTCCACATGGAAGCTGTCACCACTTGGTGAACTGTTTATGTACAGTGGCCAGGCACACCTTATTAGGCAATTTTCTCCACATCAACAACCTTTTTTAGTGGCGAGGAGACACTGTATGAATGACTGACACCACAGGGTTACAGCTTTCATGTGGAAAGATTTAAAGTGGGCTTCCTGAGGGGTTAGGCCATAGCTCAGTGGTCAGGCATCTGCTTTGCATGTAGAAGGTCCCAGGTTCAGTCCCCAGCATCTGCAGTTAAAAGGTGAAGGTGATGTGAAGGAACTCCACCTGGGACGCCGGAGAGCCGCTGGCAGCCACAATAGCAAATACTGACCTGGATTGACCCACGGTCTGACTCAGAACAGGGAACAGGGGAGCGTCATAGGTTGGCAGTAACATGTGCACTGGCCCTGAAGCATCAGCTAGAACGGGACATTCCACTGGCTTCTTTCTGAAGTGAGTTCTGTCAAAGTTTCACTCCCAAGCCATACTTTAATTGAAGGATATAAATTGAAATAGGCTTGAGAGGGATATTTCTGTAGGAGTGAGATGAGTTGGATTTTGTGTGATGTTACATAATTCTGTTTGATCACAGTGTTTTTTCCACACAGTAATCTTGTACGAGGTAGGTGTCACGCTCCGGGTCGGCCCCAGGTCTAGAAACCCCGGAAGCCGTGTTGTAGGTTTGGGAGGAAACGAGCGCCTCAGATTGAGAAGGGCTGGGGTTACATCACACCCAGGTACCTTCCCCAGACCTCTCTCTCTCTCTCTCTCTCTCGCCTCTGAGATCAGCCCTCAAATCCTCCTCGGCACTCCTCAGTTTCCTCCTTTATATAGTCCCTCTTCCTCCTCCGTGCCACCCCCTTCTGGTGATTACTAATCCGATAGGCTACATCACCTGCCCATCACCGTGATCTCCTATCTCCTGTTACTTCCTTTTCCTTAGGCCCGCCTCCCTGTATAACTAGTGATGCTTGGGTGAGGGAGTGCCTACTTCCGGTTTGTGCGACGGGGCTAATGCCAGCGTCTTCGGCTCTTCTCAGGCGTAAGGCTGGAACCTGCCTCCTGTCTCGCTCTCGCAACCGCTCTCTTGCCTCTTCGCGTCTCGGCCCATCCCCAACGTGCCCCTTGCCATTTCGTTCCCCCAACCTCTGTCGTTCTGGATTCCTCCCGCCCCGGGGTGGTCGATGAGGGAGGGGTTTGGGGTCTCAGGAGGTTCCCAGCCCACCATTCGTCCCGGGGAGTTGCGGGAAGCTCAGCGTGGGTGGCGCCGTGTCAGACTCCATCACGATCTGACTTTCAAGATACCCACACATTCATTTTTTGTGATCTCTGGCTGGTGTGTTGCGTTTTCAGTTAGTGTGAAGACTAGAGGGCCTCACCAATGCAAAATAACCAACCTCCGTCGTTCCGGATTCCTCCCGCCCCGGGGTGGTCGATGAGGGAGGGGTTTGGGGTCTCGGGAGGTTCCCAGCCCACCATTCGTCCCGGGGAGTTGCGGGGAGCTCGGCGTGGGTGGCGCCGTGTCAGACTCCATTACGATCTGACTTTCAAGATACCCACACATTCGTTTTTGGTGATCTCTGGCTGGCGCGTTTTCAGTTAGTGTGAAGACTAGAGGGCCTCACCAATGCAAAATAAAGGAAGAGAAGGAAAAAAATGATGGTGCAGTGAGGAAAGAAATTTTATTGTATTTCATTCAAAGATGTCATGGCAGGCATGTGCTGAGAGACAGGAAGATGGGGGGAGGGGCATGCTTTGGAATGATGAGTTTCATTTCTGCTGTGCCTACATTCAGTTTATTATCTGTCTTCTGTGCTATATGACCTCGAGTGCCTGGTGTAGTCTTTCTCCTGGGAAATGTTACCCGTTACTTTGGCGGGCTTCTGCTGGCTACCTGACTGGCTGGGGGCTATCAGGGGACCCCTTTGAGTTATTGTATATCTATTTGCTCCGCACGCTTTCTCTTTAGTTCTAATATGAAAGAGTTATGATACCTGTAGCACTACTGTCTCCATAAACTTCACTTCTCTGAATGAACGTTGTTGGGCACTGATTGCCTCAGGAGTCTGACAATTACCTTCCAGATCCCCTGATGAAGCGGCATGTGGAACACATTGAGATCTTCGAGTGCAATACAATAAAGCCTGTTGTTCATCGGCTGATGTCACCAGCTTCAGAGGTCTAATGCTTCGCATGTCACTCCCTAGACCTCCAGTCCATCATCTTGGTTTGCCAAAAAGGAAGAAGAAGAAGAAGAGGAGGTGGAGATCAGATTTATACTCCACCCTTCACTCAGAGTCTCAGAGCGGCTTACAAACTCCTTTCCCTTCCCCTCCCCACAACAGACACCCTGTGAGGTAGGTGGGGCTGAGAGAGCTCTTGGCAGAAACTGCTCTTTTTCAAGGACAGCTCTTGTCAGAACTATGGCTTGCCCAAGGTCATCCAGCAGGTGCAAGTGGGGAATCAAACCCAGTTCTCCCAGATTACCGTGCACTTAACCACTACACCAAACTGGCCAAAAGGCAACCACTGAGAGACATCTATGCCGGCAAAACTTCCCAAAGAACGAAAGCTCGAAAAAATGCCTTGAAATGAATTTCGTTAAGTGTACCGACGTTTCTCGTGGTGGGAGAGGTCTCTCACATCTTCTTCAAGACAGCCACGTCTTCCAGAATGCCGATGTGGAGCTGGAGGATGGGACTTCCTTTCCACCCTTCCCCATCAGCATAAGGTGTCTTGCCGTTGTGTGGAGAAAGAGCCATCGCCGCCCCCTGAGCAAAAGCACAACGCGAGGAGCGCGGTTCAGGCTTGCTAGCTGACAGCCTGTAAAAACAGGCTTTTCTGAGTTGCTCATCTGTAAACAAATATATGCTCCCGGAAAGAGGGGAGGGGAGGCACTTGTGTCCTTATTACTTTTAATGCTTTAAAATATTCCTGTAACTGATCTGAATAGCAATTTAGAAATGCATTGAGTCAACAAAAAATAGATGCTACCATTTGTACTTCTGGACTGGGCTGGCAATCTATGAAAGAATGTGTGGTTTCGAAGAGTAGATGATGGTTCTGGCAAGGATGCCCTCCCTTTAAAAAAAAAACACAACACTTTGTTTTTGTTGTTAATGTCGAAGCCCAGGCTGTCCCTGCCAAGCTCAGATGCTCTTCTTGCCAACCTTAACACCACAGCAAGCTATTTGAAATTGAAATTAACAAGTAGTGCTAGCAAGGTATCCCGGGGGCGTTAATGTTTCCAAAAGAACGTCCTTGGGGATCAGCCGTGTGCATTCTCAATGGGGTAGTGTTTTTAAATCCATCTGGGGGGGGAACCTGCGAGAGGGCACACCTGTGCTGAGGAGGCCTTTTCTTCTGAAGCTGAGTAAGGACTCTTCCAACACCCCTTCCCTACCTATCTGTGTGGAATAACCAGGAATAGGGGAGTAGAGAGTTGCTGCCTTGCAAGCTGGAAGCCACCTGAATACCTTCAAACCTCCTGGGGCAGCGGAAGACATGGCTTCTCCTACCCGTTCCCTGGTCTTCTTTTTCTTTTAACTGCCCCCAAAGGGGCAGGGTTTTATTACATTTTCCACATAACATACACAAACAATCATAACATATACATACATACAAGCAGAACAAACAGACACATGGAGGTTATTTTCAATTTTTACCAATATTTATACTGGTGCCTATTCCACCTTAATAACAATTTCTCATGAACTGTCTAAGCAACTTTTCTGTCTCTATCATCCTAACAGGTATATATTTCATTTAGTAAACTCTTTGTCTCTTGCAAGCTTGCCTACATATATTTATCATACCAATTATAAAACCGTGACCAAGTGTTCTGGAATGTCGAATCTGTTGCGCCTTTTATCAATAAAGTCAATTTATCCAATTCCGCAGCCTCCAAGATTTTATTTACTAGTTCTCGTTTTGTTGGTATCTCCGGTAATTTCCAATATTTTGCATAGAGCATTCTTGCAGCCGTAGTTAAAAAAACAATCAAATAACGATCATCTTTGTTAGAATTATCAGGTAGAATATTCAACAACAAAGTCTCTGGTGTAAATGGTACTACTGTCCCTAGTACCTTTTGCAAGATTTCATGTACCATTACCCAATATTTCTTGGATCTTTCACAATGCCACCACATGTGGTAAAATGAGCCAACCTTATTTTCACATTTCCAACCCTGGTCTTGTGATCCACAGACACCACTGGCAGAGAGGACAGGTATGTGACGCAGCACATGGGGAAGGAGGGCATGCTGTGGGCAAGGAGGAGAAGCTGTGGCCGCGTTGTCTCCTGCTGCACTGGGGAATGTAAGGATATACCAGGAGGGCCCACGTAACAACCCCTTAGAGACACAAAGGCCTGGTTCATGTTGACCTTTAAAGCCCTGTATGGCCTGGGACAAACATACCTTAAGGACCACCAGCAGCCACGGTCATTTGTCTGCTGACCATTCTTCAGCCCTTGGAAGAGCCTTGCAGATGGCTGTGGTTCTTTGTTTAAAATGTTCCCCCGTGAGGTTTAATTGAGCCATTCCCTCCTGGGGAACCACTGTTGCCAATCTCAGAAGAGGGGTGGAAATCACTCAGAATTATAACTGATCTCCAGGAGGGGAGGGAGGGGGAGGAAATGGAAAGCTGACATCATACGGGCAGATAATGGCAGGTTGATGCTTGGTTGGGAAGGAGATAGGGTTGCCAACTCCAGGTTGGAAAATTCATGGAGATTTGGAGCCTGGAGAGGGTGAGGTTTGAGGAGGGATGGGACCTCAGACAGGTACAGTGCCATAGACTCCACCCTCCAAACCAGCCATTCCCACCTGGGTAACAATTGTTGCCAATCTCCAGGTGAGGGGTGGAGATCACTGAAAATTACAACTGCTCTTCAAGTAGCAGAGATCAGTTCCTCTGGAGAAAATGGTGGACTCTGTGTCATTATACCCTGCTGAGGTCACCACAGCACATTGAGGCTGAGTGCCCAAGGCCTTGGCACTCTCCCAGAGCCTCTTTCTAGATCTCGTTGTATTTATTTCCACAACGGGCCTTATAGATAGATAGATGGATGGATGGATGGATGGATGGATGGATGGATGACTTCTTCCCTGATCACTTTGATATTGTTCTTAATCAGGTCTAGGAATTCACATGACAGTAACATCTTTTGGAGCTCTGATAACAGTGCTAATGTTGACTTTGTACAACCCAAGGAAAATCAGTATTGACCGTTCCAAATGGTACAAAATATGCAATTTCAGCAAGATCTCTATCAAATCTCTCTCCGGTCAACCCTTATGGTTCTAGAACACCTGCATACGTTGACATTGGACTTGGTTGTCACTGATGGAGAAAGCAGAAGAAAAACAACATCATCACACAGGGCACCTCGCGCAGGGGATGCTCTAGCATTTGAGGGAAACTCTGTGGTCACCACAGAGTCCCCCCCTCCAAAAAAAATGCTAGAGCGCCCACTGCATGACGTGCCCTGTGCAATGACGTCACCTCCAGGTGACATCATTGCGCCAGGCACATCAGGTGTGGACGGGGCTGCTCAGGGGCGGGGCTCTCTCTAGACCACCTGTATACGTTGCCATTGGACTTGGTGGTCACTGATTTAGAAAGCAGAAGAAAAACAACATGGAACGCTTAGTTCTGGAGCCATAAAACAGCCACTAATTATACTTGATACGTTAGTTTTGTTGGTGTGCAGTAGACCAGCTAGATTTGAGTACAGCAGCACCTTAGAGACCAAAAAGATTGGGGGGGGGGGCCATAAGCTTTTG
>NW_015160265.1:150507-150717 GCF_001447785.1 Gekko japonicus | reverse complement strand
AGACCACCTCTGAAGTCCCTTGCCTTGAAAACCCCACCAGGGGTCGCCACAAGTCAGCTGTGACTTGGTGTAAATTAAACAAAAAAGGACAAGGGTAAAAGGAAGTCGCTGCATATCCCCTTAGGCTTCTGCCTCGCGAGCTGATTGGAGGCCAAGCTGCTTTCCATCATGACACCATGAAGGGGGCAGTATGTACTCCCAGACTGCCTA
>NW_015160265.1:148770-150351 GCF_001447785.1 Gekko japonicus | reverse complement strand
CCTGTAATGTATTCAATAAGCTGCCATTGAATGCATAATGTGTGATGAAAACATCTAATTGAAATGTCATGTTAAGCTTCGTCCTGGGCTAGGATCCAAATCCATCCAATCGCATTGCTGGCCCAGGAAGAACCAACCAATCACTTCTCAGCAAGCTCCCTGAGCGGGAACATCCGTGATTGGTCCTTATGTATACAACCTTATTGGTTGGTAATTGTACAGTAGGCGTGGCTACATTAGCCGGGAGAGTTTAAAAGCAGGACAGCTGCAATGTAAAAGCTGTTCTGGCTATCAGATGTTGATCCGTGTTGTTGTGTTCGAGTTGAAGAATAAAGTTGTGGTCTTGCTGAATCACTCTCCGACTACTTTGTTAAGCGAGCGACTTAACAATGCCCTGGAGAGGAGATGACTGAGAGGTGATACGATAACCATCTTCAAGTACTTGAAGGGCTGTCATCTAGAGGATGGTGCGGAGTTGTTTTCCGTTGCCCCAGAAGGTCAGACCAGAACCAACGGGTTGAAATTAAATCAGAAGAGTTTCCGGCTAAACATTAGGAAGAACTTCCTGACAGTTAGAGCAGTTCCTCGGTGGAACAGGCTTCCTTTGGAGGTGGTGAGCTCTCCTTCTTTGGAGGAGGAAGCCACAGCCCTCACTTTGCGAGACCCAAGCAAGGCTGTCAATGATAGGACATTTCGGAGGTCATTAATTCATAGGGTCACCATAAGTTGGAAGAGACGTGAATCAAATTGGGGGGGGGGGTCTCTTTAGGATATAAATGACAAATGTCAAGAGATTTCATAACATTCACAAAACTTAGGAGAGTTTTGTCACAGGCTTCCACCTGAAGTGAAATTTGAAGTGACTGGGATTTGTTTTCCATTTATTTGGGGGGAACCTTTAAGAGATTCAACAGGAGAATCAACAATTCTTGAAATGGTGGTGGTGGGCATGCATCCTACTAAAAACAGGCAACGTTGAGAAATCAGTTGTCTTTTGGAAGCTGTGTTCACACTCCAGCCAAGACCTTGCCCTTGTCCATGAAGACAGGCCACTGGTGTGAGGTACGAATCCCATTTATGCCTTTGGAAACCTGCTTTAACATTCCATCATGTCCTATAGACATTTTGAGGGTTTGGCTCTCAGAACTACCAGGCTGTCAGAAGCACAATAAATTACCACCAAGACTGTTAACTTGTTTTTCCTTCTAGCAGAAAACATTCTTCTCAGATTGAAATATGATTATGGGCTCGATCTTTTCCAAACATTTTATTTAACCGAACTGAAAATTACATTTTCCACAACCCTGCTTTCGAGCCAGAATGGAGGAAATGAAGAAAAGCTCTCCCCCCAAAAAACACCCACCTTCACCTAATTATAGAAACAGTATTCCTAGAGGAGGTTCATGGGTGTACCGAATGATACATTTTGACAGCTGTTCTGTACCGGTATTGAATGATTCAAAGCACACCAAATTTCAAGCCTTCTGATCCATTATATACAAAGACCTGCTGATGAGATACATCACACATTTACCACAACTGTAGTACTATACTGAAAAGCAATAGCTCAGACTCTACCTA
>NW_015160265.1:147396-148718 GCF_001447785.1 Gekko japonicus | reverse complement strand
TAGTTGTCATACCAAGGCTCAGAAACCTCTCTGACTAAGACACCAAGGCCCTGTCTCTTTCCATTATTTCCCCGGTGCAGGAGCTCATTTGCATAACTCATTTGCATATGCCACACCCCCTGACAAAGGGCAGGCATGCAAGCATGCCTGGGTTCCCTGCCCAATGGGGAAGGGAAAGAAAGGCATTTAACCCCCCCCCTTCATCCGAGTTTCTCCGCAAAAGCAGAGAGGCTCAGGGGAAGGGGGGGCATGTCTTCTCGCCTTCCCTCCCCTTCTGCAGTGTGTGTGTGGGCACCCCGGGAACCTTACTGCCGGAGCGCCACTCCGCCACGCTCCGGCAGGAAATGACCCCTGCTAAGTAGTATTCTGATCTTCTCTGCTACTTCTTGTAGGTAGTGGTGATACAAACTTGGGGGGATTTCCAGTGTGGTGTGGTGGATGGGCTGGACCAAGGAAGCCTAGATACAATTCCTTGCTCAATCTTGAACCTCACAGCATGGAAAAGTTAGTATCTCTTGGCCTAACTTATTCCAGCAGGTTGTCGTGAGACTAAAATACCTCTTTTAGCTCTTTTTGAGGAAGGATGGGGTATAAATAAATCCTAAAAATGTAGCAGGCACAGCTTTCTGAAATGCAGTTTTGGAGAAAGCTGCACCTCTTGAACCTCTTCTTGTATTGTGCCTGCAAACAGCACATGGGTTCTGTGAGGGAAAAAGAAGTGGAAGCCTTTGGATTATATTATAGAACACAGTTCTTGGTGAGACCTTTGGTGAAGATGCAACTCACCCATGTTATGTTTTAAGCATGGCTCCATAATCGAACAGTTGGTAAGTGAGCTACTGGCATTAAAGTTGTGAGCGAGCAATTCAGCTACGGCATAAACCAGTTTGCTCTGGAGCCATCCTTCCTGAGCTAAGACAAAAATGTGTGAGCCAGAGGCTAAAACACTGTGAGCTAGCTCACACTAGCTCAGCTTAGAGGGAACACTGCCCATGTTATGTTTTAAGCATTGCTCCATAATCGAACAGTTGGTAAGTATTTCATATGTCAACACAGTTATGTACGCTTGCTCTTGTAGGTTACATGCTGGGTCTTATGCTCAGATTGAGAGATATCTGAGCATTTGATTGACTGATTGTATTGAAAAGCATTTTTAGCTCTCCTTTCTCAAGAAGACTAAGGCTGCGATCATACGCACAATTAGACCTGACATAGGTGCGAATACCGGACGGATATAAAGTGCGCGATCAGACAACAACATCTGGGAAGCACCCTGCAGCCGTCAGCAACCCGTTCTGCTCTGCCGCAGAAGCGGAGTTAAA
>NW_015160265.1:147089-147198 GCF_001447785.1 Gekko japonicus | reverse complement strand
GTACAAAATGACTCTCCCGCAGTTGCGTCTGGTCATGCACTGACAGACTGCGCCCGCAGCTTCAAAGGGAGGTGTGATCATGCAACTGTGGGTCAAATTCCTCCGGAGG
>NW_015160265.1:132372-143308 GCF_001447785.1 Gekko japonicus | reverse complement strand
CCACCTTCACCTAATTATAGAAACAGTATTCCTAGAGGAGGTTCATGGGTGTACCGAATGATACATTTTGACAGCTGTTCTGTACCGGTATTGAATGATTCAAAGAACACCAAATTTCAAGCCTTCTGATCCATTATATACAAAGACCTGCTGATGAGATACATCACACATTTACCACAACTGTAGTACTATACTGAAATAGACACCAAGGCCCTGTCTCTTTCCATTCTTTCCCCGGTGCAGGAGCTCATTTGCATAACTCATTTGCATATGCCACACCCCCTGACAAAGGGCAGGCATGCAAGCATGCCTGGGTTCCCTGCCCAATGGGGAAGGGAAAGAAAGGCATTTAACCCCCCCCCTTCATCCGAGTTTCTCCGCAAAAGCAGAGAGGCTCAGGGGATGGAGCGCCACTCCGCCACGCTCCGGCAGGAAATGACCCCTGCTAAGTAGTATTCTGATCTTCTCTGCTACTTCTTGTAGGTAGTGGTGATACAAACTTGGGGGGATTTCCAGTGTGGTGTGGTGGATGGGCTGGACCAAGGAAGCCTAGATACAATTCCTTGCTCTGGAGCGCCACTCCGCCACGCTCCGGCAGGAAATGACCCCTGCTAAGTAGTATTCTGATCTTCTCTGCTACTTCTTGTAGGTAGTGGTGATACAAACTTGGGGGGATTTCCAGTGTGGTGTGGTGGATGGGCTGGACCAAGGAAGCCTAGATACAATTCCTTGCTCAATCTTGAACCTCACAGCATGGAAAAGTCAGTATCTCTTGGCCTAACTTATCCCAGCAGGTTGTTGTGAGACTAAAATACCTCTTTTAGCTCTTTTTGAGGAAGGATGGGGTATAAATAAATCCTAAAAATGTAGCAGGCACAGCTTTCTGAAATGCAGTTTTGGAGAAAGCTGCACCTCTTGAACCTCTTCTTGTATTGTGCCTGCAAACAGCACATGGGTTCTGTGAGGGAAAAAGAAGTGGAAGCCTTTGGATTATATTATAGAACACAGTTCTTGGTGAGACCTTTGGTGAAGATGCAACTCACCCATGTTCAATGTTCCCTCTAAGCTGTGGAGCCTTGTGAGCAGAAAATCTAGTTTGTGAGCTACTGGCATTAAAGTTGTGAGCGAGCAATTCAGCTACGGCATAAACCAGTTTGCTCTGGAGCCATCCTTCCTGAGCTAAGACAAAAATGTGTGAGCCAGAGGCTAAAACACTGTGAGCTAGCTCACACTAGCTCAGCTTAGAGGGAACACTGCCCATGTTATGTTTTAAGCATTGCTCCATAATCGAACAGTTGGTAAGTATTTCATATGTCAACACAGTTATGTACGCTTGCTCTTGTAGGTTACATGCTGGGTCTTATGCTCAGATTGAGAGATATCTGAGCATTTGATTGACTGATTGTATTGAAAAGCATTTTTAGCTCTCCTTTCTCAAGAAGACTAAGGCTGCGATCATACGCACAATTAGACCTGACATAGGTGCGAATACCGGACGGATATAAAGGGCGCGATCAGACAACAACATCTGGGAAGCACCCTGCAGCCGTCAGCAACCCGTTCTGCTCTGCCGCAGAAGCGGAGTTAAAAGACACCAGGGGAAATCCGGTAGTTAATGGGTTGCAATGGGCCATGGGTGGACTTTCCCGTGTCTGATCAGCATGCTCTCATGGCGCTGGGATGGTCTGATCAGGCCATCCCAACTCTGTGCCATTCCCCCCCCCATTCACAGTATGTGCATCATCGCAAACTCCGTAATCCCTTGGTTAAGCGCATGGGGGGGGGAAACGGCACACATACAAAATGACTCTCCCGCAGTTGCGTCTGGTCATGCACTGACAGACTAGCGCATGGGGGGGGGGGGAATGGCACACATACAAAATGACTCTCCCGCAGTTGCGTCTGGTCATGCACTGACAGACTGCGCCCGCAGCTTCAAAGGGAGGTGTGATCATGCAACTGTGGGTCAAATTCCTCCGGAGGAAATAGCCTCACTCCCCCCCCCCCATTTTTTCTGGTGCATGTGACCGCAACCAAAGAGCAGATTTCTCTGCATTGTAGCGCTCTCTCTCTGAGCTGGATTGCCTCACCATTACTGTTGGTTTTGTTTATTATAAATGGCTCTCCAGTTATTCAGCATAACACTCTGTTCAACTGTTCAACTGGATTCCCACTTTCCATCCACATTTGGAGATTTTCCCCTCATGAACGACAAGGAAGTTCCTCTAAAACAAGTCATGGAGAAATGGGGGGGATTGTTAAAGTTCCTTTTCCCTTGACTCCCCCTAGGTGCTGCAAAATCTTGAAACTAGCCTTCTCCTAAACAGAGTGCAACCTTTTTAAGCTCACCGACTGACTTGGGTTTAGAAGGGAGGCACTGCGCTGAAGAAGGGGCTGTACATAAGGATGTGTGTTTTTCCCCCAAGTCTCTGGCCCAGGATAGGATTCTGCATGACTTTTAAATCATGCTTTTGAAAAGGGGGCAGACAGCTGCTTCTGTCTTCTCTGTTCTTCTCTGTGTTAATACTTAGGCCTACAGTCACCTCCTTACAGATCAATTTTTCTCATCTCTGCTGGGGCAACTGCACTGCCCCAGAGGTTTTCTCCTCCTCCTCCCATCAAGCCAGTTTGGTGTAGTGGTTAAGTGCGCGGACTCTAATCTGGGAGAGCCGGGTTTGATTCCCCACTCCTCCACTTGCACCTGCTGGTGTGACCTTGGGTCAGTCACAAGCTCTGGCACAGCTGTCCTTGAAAAAGAGCAGTTTGTGTCAGAGTTCTCTCAGCCCCACCCACCTCACAGGGTGTCTGTTGTGGGGAGGGGAAGGGAAAGGAGTTTGTAAGCCGCTCTGAGACTCCAAGTGAAGGGCGGGGTATAAATCCAATCTCTTCTCTTCTTCAACCTGTGTGGCTTTGAAGCCCACAAGCCAAGTGAAGTTTCCATGGATCCTAACCAGAGGACCCCATGGATCCTGACCAGCAGAGGATAAGACTCACAATAATGGGTTTACAATAAGGGCGGGAAAGTACTGGCTGGATATTAGGGAAAACATTTTGACAGTCAGAGTTGTGCAACAGTGGAATCAGCTGCCCTCGGAGGTGGTGAGCTCCCCCTCACTGGCAGTCTTTAAGCAGCGGCTGGACAAACGCTTGTCAGGGATGCTCTAGGCCTGATCCTGCACTGAGCAGGGGGTTGGACTTGGGGGCCTGTCTGGCCCCTTCCAACTCTCTGTGATTCTATGATTATAATCATGCCTCATGCGGATTACTCCGGCGTCCAGAAATCTTGTTTCCTCCTCATCAGTGGTGTTTACTACACGGACTCGTTTGTTGCTGTCCCCCAAATCTTTTGTCCCCTTCCCTCTCCCACCTCCCTCCTCTGTGGGTCAGGCCTTGACAGTTGCTCTTTCCTGGCACAATTTCTCTCGGGCATGAGCTGGCCTAGGATGGCCACGTAGGGCGTCCCACGAAGGATGTTAGCGCGTTCGGAGTGGAAGTGGAAGTGCTATCCTGCTGTTCCGATTAATTTCAAGCGAGGCCTGCCCGGACAACCTTCCTGCTGGATTGTGCTTCGTGCTGATTGACTGCACAGATTAATCAGTTCAACCTTGCAGCCAGAGATGCATTACCGATGCCAGTAACTGTTCCCGTAATTTTATTGACATTAAAATTTGTATGATGGCATTTGGCCTAATGGGCTCCCGAGGCACTTTACCGCAAATAAAAATCATCTCCCATGCAAAATATTGGTCAAAATCTCACATTCCGGCAAAAATTTTAACCACTCAAGCCACTAAAACAGAACAGCAAAGATTTACAATACTGGCAGAACAAAACTGCTGTACAGCTTTCAGCCCTGCCAAAGTCTCGCCAGAATGGGAGTCAGAGAGGCAGCTGTGTTTGTGTCTTGTGAGAAAAAAACTTTTTTTTTAATTCTTCTGGTACCTTAAAGACTACCGGGTTTGTTGTGACAGAAGGGTTAAGATTCGAGTCCTTCGAAACCAACAAGATTTTCGGGGTATGAGCTTTCAAGCGTC
This sequence comes from Gekko japonicus, assembly GCF_001447785.1. Classification (NCBI taxonomy): domain Eukaryota; kingdom Metazoa; phylum Chordata; class Lepidosauria; order Squamata; family Gekkonidae; genus Gekko; species Gekko japonicus. Next base: position 139,274 of record NW_015160265.1, on the reverse strand, counting down.
ATAACTCCCTTCATCAGGTAAAAGCTGGGATGTAGATCCCTGAGCCCTTATCTCCCAGTCAGAAGGTGGGAGGGGTGTTGCACATCTCCTCTCCTCTAATCAGGCTAATTGCAATGTACATTACACCTCTGCATCCCTTTTGCAACACCTCTCCCACCTTCTGACTGGGAGATAAGGACTCAGGGATCTCAATTCTGACTTGTATCTGATGAACAGCGCTTTGGCTTTCGAAAGCTTACGTTCCGAAAATTTTCACTGTTTGCTAAAGTGCGACTGGACTCGAATCTGGCTCTTCTACTGCAGACCAATACAGCTAGCCTCTGAAACTGTGGCAGAAGTGTTTCCATCAGATGACCCAATAAAGCTGTTGGTATTTATGCTACTACGGGATTCCTTTTGTCAGAACAAACATGTTCTCCCACAGTAATCTTGCTGAAAAGGTGACCCTTTCGGTGGCTTGTCCATGGAGATACACACATACAGAATGACACACCTGAGAGCATCTGTTCTTTTCTTAAAGTTGTCTTTATTGTAACCGTCTTTATAACGATAATTCCACCCGCTTCTTCTGTTTTATTTATTTTCAACAGTTCAGACAACTTTGTGCGAGAGCATCTGTTCTAAGCTATGAACAGGCTATAAAGAAATATACAGAAAAGGGTTTAAATGCCAAAGGTAAGCCTGGCATCCACCAGTGAGTGAGCTGTAAGGGCACATCTCGCTGCGGCACAAAACAGAAATCTGCCCTTTGAATACATATATTAATTCTAATCAAGTCCTGTGGCTATTGCCATGAGATAAGAAGCGCTTTGTCGTGTAAAACGTGGAGTTATACAGCCTTACCCACCTCCCCTGCTTATCTTGCCAAGATGTTTTCATAACTGGGCGCCGCCCCTGATTTCACACATCCCTGTCACTCATTTGAGACTCGTTTTAATCAGAACCTGCATCTGGCTGTCCTCCATTTTGGAAATAAAAAATGGTTGTAAAGCAATTGGTGCGTTTAATGTTTAATCCTCTCAATAACACTCTGAAGGAAGATTATGGCTGTTCCCGTTTTGCAGATAAGGAGATGGTGAATTGCCCGAGTCTGAACATAAGAACATAAGAGATGCCAATGTTGGATCAGGCCAAAGGCCCATCCACTCCAACACTCTGTATCACACAGTGGCCAGAAATACCGGTGCCATCAGGAGGTCCACCAGTGAGGCCAGGACATTAGAAGCCATCCCACTGTTGACCCCCCCAAGCACCAAGATGACAGAGCATCACTTGCCCCAGAGTCCCTATCTATACCCTGTGGCTCATAGCCACTGATGGACCTCTGTTGTACAAGTCCACAACTGTGTTGGGATCGGGATCCAGATTTCCAAGGGCCCAGCCCAACTCTGCTCTGAATTGGGTGGCCCACTCTATCCTGATCTCGTCAGATCTCAGAAGCTAAGCGGGGTCCGCCCTGGCTGGTACTCGGATGGGAGACCACCAAGGAAGTCAGGGGGCACCACACAGAGGCAGGCAATGGCCCACCACCACTGAACACCTCTGGCCTTGAAAACCCTCTGGCCTTGAAAACCATAAGTTGGCTGTGACTGGATGTCACTTTCTACCACCACCAATCCTACTGTGCAAAGTGAGCCCCAGTGGTTCCTTTAAAACAACAATTATCTCGTTGTAAATGAAATCTCTCAAAGAAGGGAAATACCCTCAGCACAGTCCAGGCAAAATTAACCATGGAGGAAGAAGTGAAGTATATGCTTAGTTTTCAGTAAGACTTAACTTGAACACAGCATTACCTGACCCTGCCCGGTCCCTTTCTCCCTTGATACTGCATTTGTATCAAGGTATTAGTGCTCCAAGCAGCCGGCGTGGATCAGTGAGTAGCACCGGCTTTGCCTTGGGAGACCGGAGTTCATGATGCTTTACAGTCATGGACTTGGTGACTTGTCCAAGGCTACCCCCATAACACCTCTTAGTGCCAGCTTCCTATTGATAAAATCAAAATAATCCTAATCTTTCTCAGAGGTCCGTGGGAGGAGATTAAACATTACATGTGACAATTACTTTACAGCCTTTTAAAAACCACCATGGGTCCCTCCTCAACATAAATCTTTCCTGGCACAGCTGTTCTCGCCTCTCTGCTTGCCCCCATGCTGTTTGAGGTATTTGTGAAGGTTCCCACCCACGGTTCAGCTTCTTGGCATATTTACAAACCACGCAAGCAGTGCTCAGCATCTTGGGAGGTCCCTTGCTTGCGTGATTTGTAAAGATGATAGGAAGCCACACCATGTGGCCGGAAGTCCTTTTACCTGAGCATGGGGAGACTGTGGTGGCAGCACCATCCAAGCTGGGAAAAGGGGCCTTGTTTGGCTTTGTGGCAGAACATGCCTGCTCTGGCCTGCAGACCCCATTTCTGCCCTTCCCTCCTAGGAGTTCCCAACTCCCTGGAGTGGCTTTCCTTTCTCTCTAGGGTAGCTGCTACCACCACCTGCCTCTTTTCCAGGAATTGCCCACTGAGAGGGACAGGACACTTAGCTTCCCTTCCATGTTCTGAGGCCTTGCCTCTGTGTCTCCTGCTGCCCAGTCCCTGGTCACCACAGGGACTCCTCACTGCCTTGAGCACCCCTGGAGGAACAGCAACTTGCCACCCCCCAAGCCCCTTTTCTAAAATATCGTGTTCAAGATGGCAGAGGTCTATGTGGTACAGAGAACCATTCCCAGCATCAAAAGTTTAAAGTGTTTATTAAAAAGAAAATGTTTACAAGCATACTTTTATCACAACACCACATTGGAGCAAGGAATACAAAACAAAACAAAAAAACTTGGGGAAAAACACAAATCCTCTGTCCCTCTCTCTATACATGTCCTATCAGCTGTTAAAATATAGAACAGGCTCTTTAGCTTAGCTGTTCCATGTCTCTACAGAGCCTCCCTTATCTCAAAGCGTGCTCCAGCTCTCCTAGGAGACCACATGGTCAGTTGCAGAGCTCAGAGTTCTCCTCAATGCAGCATCCCAAAGAAAGAGACCTTCTTCCTGCGGCAAGGAAGTTTTATCATCTCTTGTTTCCCCTCTCCCTTGACTGCAGTCAGCCCAGGTCAAGGCAGCTTTTCCTGTTGTCTCCAGAAAGTTCCTTCCTAGCCCCTCTAGAATTTGACACTGCCCCACCCTCTGTTCTCTGCTTGAAGAAGCGGGGGGGGGGAGAAGGGGGGAGGCTTGACCTTCCCACTGTCTCTAGCGAGACCTATTAGCATTGCTTAAGAGGTGAGCCTGTAAAGCCATTGATGGACTTTTCCCTTCCCAGCCGTTCTCTGCCCAGAGAAAAGAGGGGGGGGGGACTTTTAAAACACCAAGTGGAGGTTTGCTGCTTGCCAACCTCCCAGGAGAAAATGCATTTCACAGGGTTAAACCACAAATCCTTGGATTTGAGTCCAGTTAACACCTTGAATACCAAAAAGATGTTGAGGGTATACGCTTTTGAGAGTCAAAGCCCCCTTTGTCAGATATCTGAGGAAGGGAGCTTCAAATGTGGTACCCCATACCCTGGATATCTTGTTGGTCTTTAAGGTGCTACTGGACTCAGATCTCGCTCTTCTACTGCAGACCGAAGTGGCCTCCTACCTGAAAACAAAGTTCTTGGATTGTTGCCTTTATTAAAGACACACAAAAAAATCTGTTCCTTCAACAGTTGCAGGGTAGTCAGAAAGATGCCTTTCTTTCCATACCTGTTCCTCCTTGCTGGGAAGTTGCTATGCACAGATCCTCTGTTGGTAACAGGTGGCAATCTCTAATTCGTGGAAGAGGAGAGGACCGTACATGGGACCACAAGCTTCTTAGGGGAGGGGGGAGGCTATCAATGTAATAGCACGTGGTTTAGATATTCACATACACTCCCTTCCCAAAAAAACAGATCTGGCGGGCAGTGATTAATTTCCTGAAGACGGGTTAATCTTTGAAAAGATTCCCGCGTTCCCAAAACAAGCGTTTTCTTCACAAGTTCATTTACAATAGGGTTGCTCATAGGTTTTTCTATTAACGTCCCTGCATGTTAAGAGAAGCATCGCATGCAGAATTTCTTCTTGCTACACAGCTGTCAAAAATACTGTGTCAGGGAAAAAATGGCTGCCTAATCAACAGGTTTCCAGGCACAAGTCCAACCGGGAGGCCTCTTCCACTGAAACCCAATGGCCACCTTCAGAGGCACTCTGGTTGTAATTTAATAGGTGCAGTGCCCATTTTCTCCCTGCTAGTGCATCTGCCTGGATTATGTTGGAAACTGTAGAGGGACCATTTATAAGGCCCAGCTGACTTATTACAAAGCTCGATGTATGTATTTTGACGTTTTCCCCCTGCTTTTCCCACACCAGCAACAAAATGTGGTATACGTAATAAAATGGACACCAAAATACAATCTAAACAAGGATGGATAACTGAATAGGTGTTTGCTATTCTTGAAGCAGGTGAGTAGGTCCCGGCACTGGTTCTGGCACACACGGGTTGTTTCTCTGGCCACCAGCACAGGCTTCAGGTACCTGCAAAAATAGGAGGGGCGTATGCTCAGCCACATGTCTTACTCACCTGGCTCAGGTGTTCCCAATTCCCTCCCCTTTTGTCAAGCCCGGGCGGCAAATACCTGCTAAAAACAGAAGGGGCAGATGCTTAGCCACACATATTCATCTTGCTCAGGAGTTCCCAATTCCCTCCCCCTTTAATCCTCCGGCAAGCAACATCTGTATAACAGCAGATGAGGCTTGGGCCCCTGTCATGGGAAGAGAGCCAGACGGCTTAAGAATACTAGAAGAGCCCTGCTGGATTGGACTGTGGTCCTTCTAGTCTAGCATCCTGTCTCACAGAGTGGCCAACCGGTTCCTCTGGAGGTCCAACAGCAGGGCATAGAGGCCAAGGCCTAGCCCTGATGTTGCCTCCTGACTCTGGGATTCAGAGTATGAGTGCCTCTGAATGAGGAGGTTCCTCTCAGTCACCAGGGCTACTAGCCACTTATAGACATTAATGAATTTATCTAATCCCTTTTCAAAGCTGTTTATTCCTGTGGTGATCACTACGTTCTCTGGCAGCGACTTCCACATTTTAATCACTCTCTGTGTAAAGTAGTATTTCCTTTTGTCCGCCCTGAACCTACTGCCCATCACCTTCATTGGGATATTTGGACTAGGTGTGGCTTCAATAGCCAGCTCTTTGAGGTGTCTTTGATAATACCCTCAGCATACATATTTGCCGGAGAGAATACGGGTTGTCTGACAAAGGAAGCTTTGGGTCTTGAAAGCTTATACTCTGAACTCTTGTTGGTCCCTAAGGTGATACTGGACTGGAATCTAACTGTACAATTTGCTGGTGCATGCTCAAGTTTGAAATTCTTCCAGTCATCATCATGTTATTCGTTTATACAAAAAAATGTTAGCCTTCTTTTATGTCCCTAATGGAATCCCAAAGCAGTTTACAACTGGAAGTATATCAGCCTTAAAATGCACATTCCCTAAAATCAAACTGACCCAAGCTACAGCAGTAGAATAGAACTGGCCCATCTGAGGTTTCCACCTTGGAATGGAGGGGGGGGTCAGTGGGGTGCAAGGGTGGTCCTGTACATGTTATGTTCTTTCTGGGTGTGCTGTGAGTTCTGATCTGGGGAGTTAATTAGCAGATATATGCAGGCTGGATTAGGATATGGACTGTAGTGTGCAGGGGGGGGGGGCAATTTAAGACCATGTTGTTTTCCTTCAGGGTAGGAAAATAGCTCTGTGGGAGCCAGTTTGGTGTAGTGGCTAAGTGCACAGACTCTAATCTGGGAGAACCAGATTTGATTCCCCACTCCTCCACTTGCAGCTGCTGGATGACCTTGGGCAAGCCACAGTTCTGTCAGAGCTGTTCTCTCAAGGACAGTTCTGGAAAGAGCTCTCTCAGCCCCACCTACCTCACAGGGTGTCTCTTGTGGGGAGGGGAAGGGGAGGGAGTCTGTAAGCTGCTCTGAGGCTCTGAGGGAAGGACGGGGTATCAATCCAATCTCCTCCTCCTCCTTCTGGGCACTCTGTTGGGGAAACCCATTTGTACCCCATCAGTGCATGCGGCGCCACCAAAAGAGTAGATAGTAGCCCCACTGGGGCCATTCCAGGTTGGATCTAATCTTCTGAAAACTACTCAGAAAGCCCTGTCTCTGTCAACCCCCTGCGACCTTCTGCAGGCAGGGACTCAGAGAACCAGCCTTTTGGGAACAGTGTTCCCTCTAAGCTGCATTAGTGTGAGCTGGCTCACAGCTTTTTCGCCTCCGGCTCACACATTTCTATCCTAGCTCAGGAAGGAGGGCTCCGGAGCCAACTGATTGATGCAGCAGCCAAATGGCTCGCTCACAGCTTTAATGCCAGTAGCTCACTGAGTAGAATTTTTGCTCACAGGACTCCACCGCTTAGAGGGAGCACTGCTTGGGAGGGTGATCTTGACTGCCCTTCGTGTCGCCCGGCCTCAAGCAGCATAAGAACATAAGAACATAAGAGACGCCAATGTTGGATCAGGCCAAAGGCCCATCCAGTCCAACACTCTGTGTCACACAGTGGCCAGAAATACCAGGTGCCATCAGGAGGTCCAGCAGTGGGGCCAGGACACTAGAAGCCCTCCCACTGTTGACCCCCCCAAGCACCAAGAAGACAGAGCATCACTTGCCCCAGAGCCCCTGTCTATACCTTGTGGCTAATAGCCACTGATGGACCTCTGCTCCATATGCTTATCTAATTCCCTCTTGAAGCTGTCCACGCTTGTAGGCGCCACCCCCTCCTGTGGCAGTGAATTCATGTGTGAATCACTCTTTGGGTGAAGAAGTACTTATCCGTTCTAACCCGACCGCTCAGCAATTTCATGGAGTGCCCACGAGTTCTTGTATTGTGAGAAAGGGAGAAAA
>NW_015160265.1:97748-131564 GCF_001447785.1 Gekko japonicus | reverse complement strand
GGTAGTGAAGGCTGGGGTATAAATCCAATCTCTTCTTCTTCCATTCATTTTACTACACAAACTGGTGGGTCAAATCACGAGTACTCTGATGCCTGGAGCCAATTTCTAAATTTCTGGCATAGATGCCCTGTCCTTCAGGGTCCAGAGACAGTGCACTGGCCTCTTTTGGCAACAGAATACGCGAACTGATGGGCATTGGCCCGCTCTAGCCAAGCTTTTTTCTTTTGCAGTCAAGTCGCCACTGACTTAGGGCAATCTCGTGGGGGTTTTCTAGGCCATTGCTTGCCTCCATGTAGCAACCCTGGGCTTCCTCGGTGGTCCCCCATCCATGTACTAACCAGGGCTGCTGCTGCTTAGCTTCTGAGATCTGATGAGATCGGGCTAGCCTGGGGCATCTAGGAGAGAACGGAGGCAAACGGAGGTGGTTTGCCTTTGTCTGCCTCGGTGCAGCAACCATGGACTTCCCTGGTGGTCCCCCATCCAAGTACGAACCGGGGCCGACCCTGCTTAGCTTCCGAGATCTGATAAGACTGGGCTACCCTGGGCCATCCAGGTCATGGGGAGGATTCCTTAGTGGCCCATTTATGTTTGAGATGGCAGAAAGTAGCTATTGTGTCCAGATGTGTGTTGCTGTTTTTCATTTACAAATGATTCTGATTAGGCAGGCTAAGTGAACTGCTTATTTAGCATATGTTTATCCCTCACTTCCTTCCAGAAGCTTGGAGTGATGCACGTGGCATCTCCCCCCCCCCTTTCCATCCATTTTATCCTCACAACGGTGAGGTGGGCCAGGGCCACACAAGATTGCCCAGCAATCTGGGTCTCCTGGATCCTACTCCGATGCTTTGAGCACTTCACGACGCGGCCTTGTGCTTTTCTTTAATCTTATTCTCTTTTGCTTTCTTGAACTCCTTTTGGTTCTCTAAAAGAATTAACCTGCCTTCCTTTCTTACCTGAAATTAAAATCTGTTCTTCGATTGTTCCAGATAAAAATTTCAGGTGAGGAATGTGGGGGTTTTAAAGCTTCAGTAGGAGAAATTGTAGCAGCAATCCACCCCAGGTTGGTGGGGTGGAGGAGAAAAAAGAGGCCAGCCCCACCCCACTCCCTTGCTTTGATATCTCTGCATCCCTACAGAAAAGAGAAAAGAGAAAATGCCAGGGAAAATGTCAAGCATATAGACATTACCTTTGATTCTAAACTGTCCCGTGTTAAAAACTGCCTGGTTAAAAGGGCTGGAGTTTCTTGAGGTCTGAAAGTAACCCTTTCTGATTCATGTTGCTGAAATATTTTATTTTATTTCAATTATTTTATTTTCTCCAGTATACAGCTACAGTTGCCAGCTCTGGGCTCGGAAATACCTGGAGATTTTGGAGGTGGATCCTGGGGAGGGTGAATCTATTGTTATTATTATTGTTGTTGTTGTTACTACTACTACTACTACTACTACTACTCTCTAGCCAAGCTTTTTTCTTTTGCAGTCAAGTCGCCACTGACTTAGGGCAATCTCGTGGGGGTTTTCTAGGCCATTGCTTGCCTCCATGTAGCAACCCCGGACTTCCTCGGTGGTCCCCCATCCATGTACTAACCAGGGCTGACGCTGCTTAGCTTCTGAGATCTGATGAGATCGGGCTAGCCTGGGCCATCTAGGAGAGAACGGAGGCAAACGGAGGTGGTTTGCCTTTGTCTGCCTCTGTGCAGCAACCCTGGACTTCCCTGGTGGTCCCCCATCCAAGTACGAACCGGGGCCGATCCTGCTTAGCTTCCGAGATCTGATAAGACTGGGCTACCCTGGGCCATCCAGGTCATGGGGAGGATTCCTTAGTGGCCCATTTATGTTTGAGATGGCAGAAAGTAGCTATTGTGTCCAGATGTGTGTTGCTGTTTTTCATTTACAAATGATTCTGATTAGGCAGGCTAAGTGAACTGCTTATTTAGCATATGTTTATCCCTCACTTCCTTCCAGAAGCTTGGAGTGATGCACGTGGCATCTCCCCCCCCCCTTTCCATCCATTTTATCCTCACAATGGTGAGGTGGGCCAGGGCCACACAAGATTGCCCAGCAATCTGGGTCTCCTGGATCCTACTCCGATGCTTTGAGCACTTCACGACGCGGCCTTGTGCTTTTCTTTAATCTTATTCTCTTTTGCTTTCTTGAACTCCTTTTGGTTCTCTAAAAGAATTAACCTGCCTTCCTTTCTTACCTGAAATTAAAATCTGTTCTTCGATTGTTCCAGATAAAAATTTCAGGTGAGGAATGTGGGGGTTTTAAAGCTTCAGTAGGAGAAATTGTAGCAGTAATCCACCCCAGGTTGGTGGGGTGGAGGAGAAAAAAGAGGCCAGCCCCACCCCACTCCCTTGCTTTGATATCTCTGCATCCCTACAGAAAAGAGAAAAGAGAAAATGCCAGGGAAAATGTCAAGCATATAGACATTACCTTTGATTCTAAACTGTCCCGTGTTAAAAACTGCCTGGTTAAAAGGGCTGGAGTTTCTTGAGGTCTGAAAGTAACCCTTTCTGATTCATGTTGCTGAAATATTTTATTTTATTTCAATTATTTTATTTTCTCCAGTATACAGCTACAGTTGCCAGCTCTGGGCTCGGAAATACCTGGAGATTTTGGAGGTGGATCCTGGGGAGGGTGAATCTATTGTTATTATTATTGTTGTTGTTGTTACTACTACTACTACTACTACTACTACTACTACTACTACCACCACCACCACCAAAAAAGCCCTTGCCCTGGTTGAGGCTAAGCGGACATCCCTCAGGCCAGGAAGTGTTGATCAGAAGAGCATAAAGCTTTCCGGGGCTCATATAGGGAGAGGCGGCCCCATAAGTATGATAGTCCCAGGCCACATAGGGCTTTAAAGGTCGAAACCAGAACCTTGAAACAGATCCACTCCAGTTGGCAGAACACCGGCTGAATACACGCCTGCAGAGGTGTCATTGTCAGCAGGCACGCTGCTGCGTTCTGCACCAGTTGCAATTTTAGGATCAGGCCCAAGGGTAGGCCTGCGTAGAGCGAGTTACAGTAATCCAGCCTGGAAGTGACCATTGCATGGATCACTGCAGCTAAGTCCCAAGGAGTGAGATAGGGAACCAACAGAAGAAGAAGAGGAGGAGGAGGAGGAGGAGGAGGAGGAGATTGGATTTATATCCCACCCTTCACTCGGAGTCTCAGAGCAGCTTACAAACTCCTTTCCCTTCCCCTCCCCACAACTGCACCACGCTGGCTTTCGTAGGGTGGCTGCTGTTAAGAACATAAGAACATAAGAGACGCCAATGTTGGATCAGGCCAAAGGCCCATCCAGTCCAACATTTTTTTTTGATATCAAGTCACTCAGATGTGCCTCCCTGGAGAAAATGGCTGCTTTGGAGGATAGACTCTGTGGCATTACATCCAGCTGAGGCCTCTCCATTCCCCAAACCCAGCCCTCCTTAGACTCCTCCACAAAATCTCTAGGAATTTCCCAATCTGGTACTGACAACCCTTGTCAGGCCTGGCCCTAACGATCCCTCTCTGAAAGGCCAAAAGAGGCCTGGAAAGGGCCCTTCCCCTTTCCCCTGCCTTTTAATGACAGAACCAGTTAGAAGCCTCCCCCCCCCAAACGTAGATCCCTGTGGTGGCCATTTCAAAAGGTATTGGGGGGAGATTTAACCCTCCCTGAGGGTTTTGGGGGAGGATTTTTCTGCAAACACAGGGAGTCCCCTGACTCTGTAGAAAAACCTGTTGGGGGAGAGTGTGCCCCCATCTGCAGAAATAAGTATCCACATCTGCAGAAATAAGTATCCACACGCAGAGGGGACTGTCAGAAATTAGATATATAGATAACAGAATCCGTTTAATGTACTTTGGAGCATGTTGGTTTGCCCCATTACTGGGAGTGTTGTTTTTATGGGTTAGCATTCAACAGTGGTATGTCACATGCCAGCACCTTGTTCAGCTGTATATACAGAACCCCTCCATCTGTACGACCATGATATAATCATCATGGACCACTTGTGTTGTGTTTTAATAATGAAACCATTTTTATCTTGGGCCCATAGTAATGATGAAACCATTCCAATGTCTAAAGAAATAGTTCAATTTCCTGGAACTTGGAGCAGGTGCCATAGCTGAGCCACAGAGTTAGTGGAACAGAGCCATGGAATCCAGCCCCGTGAATGCAGCCCTGAGCTCTGTGGAGGAATATGACTTAAAAAATGGAATAGAATACACTGACTCATGAGAGGTAGTGCTGGAAATAGGTGTTTATGCATAGCTCTGGGTACTCAGTGGATGTAATTTTAAAACTCGTGTGTGTGTGTGTGTTTTCAAGGTTGGGATGGAGCTAGGGTTTGCCATCTTCCAGGTGGGGCCTGGGGATCTTCCGCTTTTACAACTTATCTCCAGCTTACAGAGGTCAGTTCCCCTGGAGAAAATGGCTGCTTTGAAGGAGGGACTCTATGGCATTGTACCATGTGGAGGCCCCTCCCCTCCCCAAACCCCACCCTCTCTTGGATCCACTCCCAAATTCTCCAGGTATTTTCCAACCCAGACCTGGCAAACCTAGACGGAGCTCACAGGTAGGCTTGCCAAGTCCCCCCGGGGGGCAGGGAAAACCCCGCCCCAGAGGCCCGTTCCCCGCCTCCGGTGGATCGGGCCCCAGGGGGAACCCCACCCCCAAAGCACAGGACGTGCCCGGCGTCAGCATGTTACCCGGAAGTGACGCAGCCACGCCGGGCGTGCCGGGGGCGGGGCCGCGGTCATCTGAGGGAAAACGCGGCCGTGTCACTTCCGGGTGATGTGCTCGCAGTGGGCGTGCGTTTTGCGCGCACGCAGGTGCTCCCAGAGCAAGCTGGGAATCCCCCACTGCGGCTTAAGGTAGGACTTGGCAACCCTACTCAGAGGGTAGATTTTAGGGTTCCATTAGTGTTTGCATTTTCTTTCTTTTCTCCTTCAAGCATATTTCTTTGCTAAACAGAAAGAAATCAAAGGTTTCTCGTAGCACGTCCAATAATATCTGCAACATAAACAACGCTGACATTTGTTTCGTTTGGGTTGGTCTTCAAGGTTTCCGAAAACTTTCTACCTCTCTCTGCCGTTGAGGCCTTCAGCTGCACTGGAGTGTGGTTTTGTGTGCCTTTGAACTTGGAATGCTGCCGTCTTTTGGAAGGGCCTCTAAGGAAGCTATCAAAAAGTTGAAGGGGAAACCCCCAGAACATTACAGTCATTGAGCAGACCTCCCACCCCTTGCTTCCAACCCTCTTCACAATGGCAGCCCCCCCTCCCATTTCCAAGCAAATTAAAAAAAAAAAACCCACCAAAAAAACAAAACCTGTTTGGCAGTGGAGAGCAAGCTCCAGATTTTATCACTAGTTGCCTCCAGAAGTAAACGTTTTTGTGGGTTCCGAAGTGTGGATTTGTGTAGGAAATAACTTTGGGAAGAGACTGCGGTGTTCGAGAGCCTATGATCTGACACAAGTGAAGATCCCATCTTAATTATAAAGCAGGTTTTACTCAGCATCAAAAGACTCACTTGTGGAAATATGGCCAACCTTGGTGGGTGTGGGGGAGCTGATGCGATATTTGTCAGAGATATTTTTAACGCTGTCACCCAATTAGAGTGATCTCAGTCAATTAAACATATGAATTTTTGTTGACTAAAAAACCACTTAAACCTTTGCATGCAAGTGAATAGCATAGTTCTAAAACAGAAAAACGTATTTTCTTGATTAGTAAATATTGCATGAACAGTTTGTAGTAGGCACCATCTTAAAAGTATCCCTCCTGCACGAGAGAATGCCTTTTTAGAAGATTATGCCTGCCGCCTTTGGTTTTTCCAAGCACTGAAAAAAAATTACACTAAAATAATGTGATGCTCAATTATTTGGGGCGGCGCCTTCGTACTAAATCAAGTAGATTTAATCAAGTTATCTAACTGAACATTGGAAGCCTGGACATTTTGGATCTCTTTCAGCTACATGGTTAACCGTGCCATCCTAAGCAGAGTTGACAGCCTTCTAAGCTCGTTGACTTTCATTGGCTTAGAAGAAGGTAACTCTAGGACTGAACAGTAAGGACCGAACTGCAGCATGTGTCTTAGTGTGGTGTTTGACCATCCACAAGCCCCATATAGTTGCACATAATGGACATGGGACACTTTCCATAAGAAACTGTTGTTACCCAATGATTCAGGGAAAGGGTTCATTAGATAAGTAAATACATGCAAGTTATTAGTCTGTCTTATTTTCAAACACTGCTGCCTAGGTCAAAAGAAAAATGACAGGACACACTTCCGGTTATGGCTGCGCGCCTGGCGACCGACTCTCGGGTGAGCTCCCGGAGTCGGATCGCTCACACGCCGTCTGGAGGGGTCCCGCTCATGCGGAGATCCTAAGGAGCCTTTGTTATAAGGCTCCGAACCAGGGGGTGCATTTGAGAGACTGGGGGATGCCTCTTGCCAGCACAAAAGTCGGGAATTGAGGCTCCCCCACCAAAGTCTCTCCCTGCCCCAAACGGCTCCAGCTGCATTGTGCCCTGTAATGGGGAATAGCAAAGCCGCCGAGAAAGCGGAGTGGTGGAGCGGATGAATCGAGTCAGAGAAAGGAACAAGCGATGAACTGTAAGTCGGCGTTCGAGATCTAAGCAGCGGTGCTTAAAGGAAAGCTTCACCCCCCCCAAGAAGCGAAAAGGGAGGAGGGATCCACCACCTCCACGCAAAAGAGACTTTTAAAACAAGGAGGGGGGGAGAGCGAAAAAATACATGAGCGGTTTACCTTGCTGGGAGGAAGAAATAAGCGGAGAGGAGGGAAGCTTCCTCGATTGCTACGGCACGAACTTTTGAAGTGTAAACAAAACTGAATCATGGCGGGGAATAAAAAAGTACAAGAGAAGCTGGTGAAGAAGACGGGAGGGACTTCCTGCCTAAGCCCTTCCCTTGCTGGATCTGCTGTCAATCAGCAAGAAGGTGCTCTTGCGCGCCATCTGCTGGAAGAACTGCAAACAATTAACAGGAAACTTGATTCTATGGAAGCTGCCTATACTTTGCAACAGGAAAAAATGACAGAGACAGCTGAAAAGGTAGATGACATCGCAAAGCAATGTCTGGCATCAGCCGAAGAAGTACAGAAAGTTAAGAAAAAGGTCATTAAAGTGGAAAAACATCAGGAAAAACAAGATAATAAACTATTAATGCTTCAAATGGAAAAAGCAAATGTAACCCTCCGGTTCCAGGGACTGAAAGAAGAAACTGGAGAGGATCTAAGAGACATATTGGCGACAGCTTTGGCTCCACTAACTGGCAACGAAGCGGAAAAAATAAAAGAAGAAATGGATTTGGCCTATAGGGCCTATTCCAATTATACAAGAAAAAACAAGTTGCCAGCAGAAGTGGTTGTAAAATTTACAAAGCAACGTCTCAGAGATCAGATACTAAAGGTGACATCAGCAACACCCCTGAAAATCGGAGATCAGTTGATAAGAATTTTAAAAGATGTTCCATTTGAAATAAGAATGAAAAGAAAAGAATATAAAGGACTGACCAGATTTTTTACAAAACCATCAAACAAATTACAAATGGCTGGTGCCAGAAGGACTGACTTTCAAGTTCAAAGAAAAGAGAGAAAAGATTGATTCTATCTTTAAGGCTCAAGACTTCTTAGAAAGGCACGCCAGTAAAGAAGAAGAGGCAGAACTGGCCAAGTGGATGACAGGACTGAACGTGGAAGACAGCAGCTTGGAGGGAGAGGTGAAGGACGAGGAACCCAAAGGAGCGACTGCTTTGAAGTATAACTTGAGAGACAAGAAAGGAAAGGACCCCAGATTCTAGAGACTTTTCGATTTCTGGATTACACTCTGAAAAAGAAATTAACTCCCAAAAGGACATTACTAACATACTAATTGCCTTGTTAACAGAGATGGAGGAAGAAAAGAACGCCGGACTACAGAAGCAGTGATTGACTCTAATTCTTAATATGAAAAGATTAATATACTAATATACTAACACCACTCACCCTTTTCTTTATCCATCTATGTACCCACCCCTTTTCCTGACTTTAAACGAAATATCTCTCCTTTTTAGGAGAGGGAATAAAGCTATTAAATTTAAACAAAAAAGAAAAATGACAGGACAGTAGGCTGCCAGCTCTCATGTGGGAGGCGGGGGGATCCCCTGCTTTTGTGGGCTTGAGCCAACTGCTGGCCAGCTGGCCATCAGGGGAAATCCCCACCCCAAAAATACATCCCTCTGCAACTTTGTTGTCACTTCCGGAAGTGACATCATTGTATTGGTGACACGCTACGTTTTGGGCAAAACTCTATGGTTTGTAGCCATTTTTACCACAGAGCTTTGCCCAAAAAGTAGCGTGTCACCCCAACATTGCCAACGCAATGATGTCACTTTTGGAAGTGACATCATCACATCGACAACGTCCCCATCTACCCCTGGAATGCCCCCCCAATCCCCCCACCAGCAGCAGATTAAGTACCTGGCAACCCTACAGCATGGCACAAAGCCAGCAAGGTTTTTAAATAATGGTTGGATCCAACAAAAAGATCGTACCTCTTGTAGCATTTTTTTGTGTTTCTCCAACTAGCGCAACCCACCCCCCCCCCCCCGTTGACGCAGGTCAAGTACACTTAACCATGACAGCTAAATGTAGTCTCCATATTCAGAGTCAATATAAATTGGAAGACCAGCTGTGGGGGAAGTAAACAATAGGATTTCCCAGAAGCATACGGGTGGCCACTGTTGGAAACAGGATGGGCCGTCAGTCTAACACAGCAAGGTAGTTCTTAGATTCTTAAATCATCTGTGCTGCTCTAGCTATTTGGTCTTAGTTATGGGGTGCTCTGCAAGGTATCTCTGTGGAGTCACGTGGAGCTCAGCAGATGTTCTTGTCGAGAGTCTTTATTTGTCATCATTTCAAAGACGAAAAGGTTTCATCGGTAGCTTTGAATGGTATTTCTGTGAGAGTGCATGCAGGGAACAGTATTACAAATGCACGCTTACCGCTGCTCACTTCTGTGAAAAGAATTAAAGTTCAGCATGCCTGAATTCTGAAAATAAACCCCTCTGGATTCCCTCTTCCCCACAAACATTTAAAATTGTTTCACCGCACAATGAATTCCTAATTGCAAATTGCTCGTTGGTCATGCCGATTACTTGAAAGTGAAACAATAATTTGCTCCTCTTGAAAACGCGAATCTGAAATAAAACGCTGATCAGATTCCGATAAGGACTAATTTTACCAGGTCATTCTGTTTGCCTGCAGGGTCACCCGGGTTATCTTTTTGCTTACTCTCTATCAAAAGTCTTGTCAAGTAAGAGCTGCTTGCATCATTTTTATTATTACAAATTATGTATAAACTAGAAAGGGAAGGAGGCTGGGGGAAATAGAGTCTGCGCCCCCCCCCGCCTCCTTTTTTTAAGGTGAATTTGTGGGAGGGGTTTCATCACAGATTCATGCAGCCAAGGCCTAAAGGTGTAGGCTGAAGAGATGGAAGGTAAGAACATTGCTGAACCAAAGCAGATTTGGATCTGGTTTGAGCTGGGATGGGAACCTTCATGGGATCTCCATCTGTGCCCCCTTGAGAGTGCAATAGCTAGATTCAAATCCAGTAGCATCTCAGAGACCAACAAGATTTTTAGGCTGTAAGCTTTTGAGAGGGAAAGCTCCCTTCGTCAGATATTAATTTGAGGAAGGGGCCTTGCACAAAGTATATATCCCCCCCCACCTTTCCTTTTTTGGATTATTTAAAACTGTTCTGATAGAGCATGAAAACGTTTCCGCCCTGACCTAGCACGGACTTCTTTCAAAAGTGGTGCCTGATATATATCGATCAAGCCCAGCTGCCCCTACCCCCCAAATAAATAAATAAAATCAGCTCAAAATGCCCAATGACAGCAAAAGCATTTATAAAGATCTGTTGCTATTTATAGGCAGATCTGTCAAATTTAAAATAACCTTTGGGAGTTTTTCCCTCCCGCTATTTGCTCGTGACCACATTTGCTGTCGGATTCTTCTGTTTAATTGTGGGCTGCTCCGACTTTCCATGAAGACATCTGCGCTGCGGCACACCCTATAATTATATGGGAAGGGATCTCTATCTTGTGATTTCTGTTGATAGCTGTTCTTGACTGGGGTTCAGATGAACGTGATGGGGAAGGAGGTATCGTGTTCGCTCGACCGAGATGGGGGGGGGCTCGTGCGCAAAAAAATAATAATAATAAAAATAAAACAGAGACTGAAGAAAGAGATTATTTGCCAGAAGTGGGGGAAAGGTTGCTTTTAAAATAGCAGCTTTCCCCTGACAGACAAATCCGAGAAGTGTATCGGTGTAAGGGTTAGATCTAGCCAGCATTTTCACTCAGTTTTGCTCAGTTTCACTACAGCCCCCATCCCGGATGGCTTCTGTCCATATAGGTGCCAAGATCCCCAACGTAGCCTTTTGTGGAGAGCCAGTTTGGTGTAGTGGTTAAGTGTGCGGACTCTAATATGGGAGAACCGAGTTTGATTCCCCACTCCTCCACTTGCAGCTGCTGGATGACCTTGGGCAAGCCATAGTTCTGGCACAGCTGTCCTTGAAAAAGAGCAGTTTCTGTCAAGAGTTATCTCAGCCTCACCTACCTCACAGGGTGTCTGTTGTGGGGAGGGGAAGGGAAAGGAAAGGAGTTTGTAAGCCGCTCTGAGACACCTTTGGGTAGTGAAGGGCGGGGTATAAATCCAATCTCTTCTTCTCCTCCACTTGCACCTGCTGGATGACCTTGGGCAAGCCATAGTTCTGTCAGAGCTGTTCTGAAAAGAGCTCTCTCAGCCCCACCTACCTCACAGGGTGTCTGTTGTGGGGAGGGGAAGGGAAAGGAGTTCATAAGCCACTCTGAGACACCTTTGGGTAGTGAAGGGCGGGGTATAAATCCAATCTCCTCCTCCTCTTCTTCTTCTTCTTCTTCTTCTTCTTCTTCTTCTTCTTCTTCTTCTTTGTGGAGGGTGGGTGTCAAAGGACACTCCCTCCTCCCCCTTTTTAGACCCATGGAAAACCTGGTGGGATTTCTAATCCTAAATCTTTAGCAATTGAAAGTGCAGCAACGTGGTGAAAAGTATCCCTGGTCTTTGAGATGCGTACCACCATGTAATACGGTTGCCAGCCTCAGAGTAGGGTTGCCAAGTCGACTGACCTGCAAAGCGGGGGGGATTCCTGGCTCCGTTGGGAGTCTCCCCCACAACGTGGCCAGCATGATGATGTCACCTCCGGGTGACATCATCACACTGGGGACGCCCTCTGGCAGGGGGTGGAGTTCCCCCCGGGGCCCGATCCACCGGTGGCGGGTAACGGGCCTCCATGGCGGGAATTTACCTGCCCCCAGCGGGGGCTTGGCAAGCCTACCTCAGAGTGAGGCCTGGATGTCTCTTGGAATTCCCGTTGCTTTCCAGACTACAAAGGTCAGTTAGTTCCCCTGGAGAACTTCTTTGGAGGGTAGACTCAATGGCATTGTACTCCACTAGGACCCCACCCCACCAAATGCTGCCTTTCCCAGGCTCTACCCCAAATCTTCAGAAGTTAGCAACTTTTCCCATCCCAGAGTTGGCAACCCCATGGTATGAATTTCATCATGTCTAAACCCGGACTTAACACCAAAGAAGGCTCTTCGGAGGAAGCTGATGGACAGTAGATTCGGGGCAGTAAAAGGAATTTTTTTTCTCTACAGGATGAGGGATTAACATGTGGAAATTGCTTCCTGAGGATGTAGTGATGGCCGCAGGCATGGGCAGCTTCAAAAGGGGATTTGACAGATTCAGGAGGATAGGTCCGTCAGCAATGCTCCCTCTAAGCCATGGCGTCTTGTGAGCAAAAATTCTACTTTGTGAGCTACTGGCGTTAAAGTCGTGAGCGAGCAATTTGGGTACTGCATAAATTAGTTTGCTCGGGAGCCATCCTTCCTGAGCGAAGACACAAAGATGTGCGAGCCGGAGGCTAAAAAACTGTGAGCTAGCTCACACTAACTCAGCTTAGGGGGAACACTGTCGGTGCTTTTCACGTGCCTTGACGGGCCCATGCTAGAGCCATTATAAATTGGTTGCAACTTGACAGCACGTACATCTGTAATCCAGTGCCTGCCCCTACAAGTGTACACACAATCCATGTTGCTGCTGTATCTTTGGGAGGCAGAAGGATGACGAGCAGTATGCAAATGGCATGTGCATTTCTTCACATGTATGGCCAGCTCACACATGCACTCATGCACTCGGTATCAGGCGAGCACTTCCCCAAGGCTTTGGCTCGCTCGCTCCCCGCCGCGCATGGGATTATAGCCCTGAGTCATTTTATTGCTGTTGATTCGAAAATGGCAGCAAGACTTGAACAAAGTGCACCTCTGGTTTGCTATTTAATTATCTGCAGCCGGTGACAGAGGAGTTCAGAACGGATGATATAAGGCTGCCTTTAAACCTGGGAATTTCCCACACAGCAAACACACACACATTGGCAATAAAAAAAAACACACACAGGTGTAAAATACACAAGGAGGTGAAAACGTAATTGCCCTGATGACAGTTCTGTATCCATAAGGCACTTGAATCAAAGGGCAGTTGGCATCGGCGCTCTGGGCCTCGTCCAAGACTTGCGAAAAGAACGAGGAGCCTTTCTAAGATTCCGGGAAGCTTAAATGCCGCGTTGCTTCAGGTGACCATGCGAGAGCTAGGCAACAGGAAGTCTGGCGGCCTAATCCATCTGAACCCCAGTATCCTTTCCGTGCTGTTATACACAATGATTGCGAAGGGGTCGCTGTGTTAGTCCGTTTGTCCCTGAGGTGCCACTGGACACTTCGGACACTTTTCTCCTGCAGTGAGGAACTGGCATCCATCGCTTTATCTCCACCCTCCGGGGGTTTTGCACAGGTAAATAGGACTGCACAGTAATGAAATGGTTCAGAAAGATGCATCAGTAAAGGGATAGGGACTGGGCCTATGCTGCTGTATTGCTGCTTATCATATGGTCCAGACTAGGTAGTTTCTTCACCATTTAATATATCATGTGTAAGAACATAAGAGGAGCCAATGTTAGATCAGGCCAGTGGCCCATCCAGTCCAACATTCTGTCACACAGTGGCCAAAAATACCAGGTGCCATCAGGAGGTCCACCAGTGGGGCCAGAACACTAGGAGCCCTCACACTATTGAGCACCAAGAATATACCTTGTGGCTAATAGTCACCAATGGACCTCTGCTCCATATGCTTATCTAATTCCCTCTTGAAGCCGTCCATGCTTGTAGCTGCCACCACCTCCTGTGGCAGTGAATTCCATGTGTTATTCTCTCTTATGCTTTCTTTCAAGTTTGTTTCAGCTCTGTTTTAAATTTCTGTTTGTTTTCAGACTTCTGTAGTCCAAACCCTTTTTGTACTGTTCATGGAATCTCCCATCCCGTTGGTTGTACTTGAGATCCCCTATGTCATTTGCCTTGAGTCTCGGCAAGAAAGGTATAAATAACCAAAATAAATAGTGTGCATCATGGATATTAAAGTATTTCCTGATTATTCTGGTAAGATTCGAGAGTTGGAACTTCTTTTATGGTTTCTCAGCACTTGCAACAAAATTGCGGTCATCCTTTTGCCCAACCGAATTAACAAAACTTGAGGTGAACGTGAAAACTGACATAGCCCGGTGCATCATGTGGCATAACCTGGTGCATCATATCTAAATACCATAAAAAGTGCTGTAACCGTGCTGTAAAAGTGGTACATAACAAACAAATGGTGTAAAAATAGAACAGAAAGGCCGTAAAAGAAGTGAACAGTTGGGGGGGGGGGGGGACAAGCAAAGAAGATAGGCAGGACAAAGCTGTTTGCACGGAATAAGTCTGAAAATGAAGAGAAATGAAAAATTGTATATTTATAGACCCATGGTGTGAATAGAAACAGGGAGTCTATCAGAGTTCCCCATAAGGTACCTCAAACATATACTTCCATTTGAGAGCTGGGCAAGTAATAAGAGAAATACGGTTTCCCATTGCACGCCACCACTCCAGCAGCTGGTGGGGGGGAAATAAAGTAAAAAATTGCTGTTGACGATAGCATTACATCACTTCCAAAGAAAACCCAGAAGTAATGTCGTGCCTCTCTAGGAACTGCTGGGAAGTCTATGGTAAAACTGTAGAATTTCCAGCAATTCCTGCAGTCAGCTGTTTTCACTTCCAGGTTTTCCCCAAAAGTGATGTTACATCTTTGTGCCAACAGTGGCCACCCCATGTCCCTGTGTTCCCCCCCCCCAACTCTCACCAGTTGTGGATACACAGGGAAAACTGCATGGGATATGGGCAGAGAGATTTGGAAATCTGCACCTTCCTGTTTACACTGTGGGCAAAAAAAAACCCCTTTGTTCCTGATCTTTCTGGAAGGATTGGAGCAAAGTGGGTTGAGGGAACATCACAGCAAAGGTGGTGGTGGGGGAACCACGGAAGGAGTCAGAAGGAGAATGACCGAAAAACAACACTGTGTGGCTGCTCTGAGAAACCCTGCTCCAGTTTGAGAGCCAGAGCAGAAGAAATCCTGGGCGAGCTTCGAACAAGCCAGCGGGCAGCACCACTTTGGGTGACTCAACAGCCCTTGTTGAATTCCAGATGCAGCCCACGATTTGTGCAGCAGGGTCTTCTGCACTTGGACGGCACATATTATGTGGAAATACACCAGGCGAGAAGATAAGGGAAAGTTGAATGTCCCAATGAAAAAGTTAACCATTAACAGCTGTGCTGCCAAGAGGAGGCAGAGGTAGTTTAAACAGTAAACTTGCAAGGAGGTTTTTTTAAAAATGGGCTGGTATCAATAAAAACAAAGCTCACAGCTCTCCAAGAATTTCTTCGTTGTGGTCACTAAAGCTAGCAGCACCCCGCCCTTGGTTTTGCTGTAACGTCAGCCGTGCACAAGTGTCTCTCCAGTACAAGTACCTTTACTGGCTCTCAATCAACTTCCAGGCCCAAATCAAGGTGCTGGTGTCGACCTCTGAAGCCCTACACGGTTTGGGACTAACGCGCTTTAAGGACTGCCTGTTCCCAAATGAATCGACTCATCCACTCTGGTCATCTTCAGGGCCTTTCTTTGGGTGCGCTTACCATCTGAGTCTAGATGGGGGGCAAACCAAGAAAGGGCTTTCTCGGCCGTGGTACCCAAATTATGGAATCCTCTCCCTGGGGAGACTCATCCGCCCCCCCTTGATCATTGTCTTCTGCCAACCAGTGAAAACTGACTTCTTTGGTGTAGTTTGGTGTAGTGGCTAAGTGCGCGGACTCTAATCTGGGAGAGCCAGGTTTGATTCCCCACTCCTCCACTTGCACCTGGCTGGATGACCTTGGGCAAGCCGTAGTTCTGTCAGAGCTGTCCTTGAAAAAGAGCAATTTCTGTCAAGAGCTCACTCAGCCCCACCTACCCCACAGGGTGTCTGTTGTGGGGAGGGGCAGGGAAAGGAGTTTGTAAGCCGCTCTGAGACACCTTTGGGTAGTGAAGGGCGGGGTATAAATCCAATCTCTTCTCTTCTTCTTCTTTTGCTTGGCATTCCCTCCTTGACCCTCCTTCCCATGTGTGTGCCTAATGGGTTTTGCTGAATTGTTGTTTTTGATTGGTTCTTATAACACGCACTTTTAAAACCTGTTTTAATGGCTTTGATCATCCACCACCTTGGGGGCCCTAAGTTAGGTGGAAAAGGTGGCACTAAAATGTTCTTAACAAACAAATGAAATTAAAATGTGGGCATTCCCTGAGGGTTTACGCGCAAAGGCCCAACTCATCTAACTCGATCAGTGTGGTTGTCAAATTGTGGCTGTCCCGATCTGTGGTGTAAAAACCTTGAGTAAAGCACTTAGGGGCGGTCGTAGGTATTCTGGAGCCCTTGGCCAAAGTCCAAGACTGGGCCTCAGAATCACTGCAACCCCCTGCCAGGGCCAAGCAAGGAGCGGCACTTGCCCCGTGTGAGGTGGGTGAGGCCTGCCTCCAGAAGCCAGCTACCTGGTCCCAGAGAGGGCAAGTTCAAATGGCAGCAGGAGTCTGCTTTTCTTTGAGGGGGCAGGGCTGTGGGTAGTTGCGGCCCCACCAGTCATAGGCCCGAGGTAGCTGCCTCAGATTCCCGTTGGGCTAAAACTGCCCCTAAAGGCACTCGTACAATTTGGGTGGTTCCCTAGAGTTCTTGAAGACAGAGACATGCCATTGCTCGGTGCAGCCAATCAGGAGCGAGAAACCGTAGTCCTTCCAGGTATGGCTTCCTGTTCCTAGTTGGCAGAAATGAGGTGCCAAGAGACATATGGACTGGTGAGAAAGAGCTTCTTCAGGGAGAGGAGATGGCTGTGGAGGGCTCCAGTTTATTTAGATAAATATCTAATACTTATTTAGATAAATGTTTGTATATTTATAATCTGGTTTGAAGGATCCAAAGCCGCTTACAACGTTGTTCTTTCCTCCTCCATCGTACTCTCCCAATGACTCCCCTGTTGAGGCAGTTTAGTCTGAGAGTGACGGGCCCACGGTCACCCAGCGAGCTGCCTTGGCAGAGTGCGGATTCGAACCTGGGCCTCCCAAATCTCCGTCCGACACTCTGACCCGTATCCCATGCTGAGACGTACCTCCTCTGGCTTTGGCTTGGGCAGAGGAACCCAGCACCACCGTTTTTCTCTTCATCCTTTTCCTTCCACTGCTTCAAGGAAATCACCTTCCCTGCTTCTGAGATGGTGCCAAGGCTGGCTGGCAAGGATTAGAACAACTTTCTAAAGGTTAGAAAAACCCTCCACTTTTTCAACAGTCGTAGAAAGACACAGCAGATATCCCCCACCCTCAGCCCCACCCCTTTCTTCCTTCGACTACAAGAGAAATGGTGGGGTTTGGTTTGGTTTGGTGTGTTTTTTAAAAAAGAAACTGACTTTACGCGAACAACAAAGTTCAAAAAGATGCAAATACTTATTTTCCACCGTTTTTGCAGAAAGGTTTCTTCTCCCCTCCCCCCTGGAAACCAAATTATATAAACAGACTTCTGAGGAGAAGAGGGGGGGTGGGGAGCCAGCTCGAGAACCCAACAGAGGAAGTATTCCTCCCGTCGAACGCCAGCGAACACCTGCTTCCATCTGGTTTCTGTCCTGAACGTATCTCACAAGGGCCCCGCTTTTTTGTGTGTGAAGTTCCTTCCAAGTCAAACAAGGAACAATTTTTAAGTAGCACCTCAAGAGGAACCGGAGTCAGGCCTCGCCAGCAGAGCCCCAGACCCTAAAAGGTTCCTGCTTGAACGGGCTTTGTTTTCATTTCCCTGACCCGTTTGCACAGAGTTGTTGCTGGTGGCCTGGCCTGCCTTCCTGTACACAGCAAACCAATAATAAACAGAGGCCAGCTGACACCCGGAGACACCTGCAGAAAACTACACAGTGCGTGATTGTTTGCCCCCGGAGGAAAGCCGGGATGGGTTGGCTTCCAAACGCTAGGAGGACACACAAGTGCTCATGTATACACAGGGGGGGAGGGAGAGAGAACTCCGAAGCTCAAAATAAATGCAACAGGGAAATCTTTCTGGCATTTGCAAAGGAAGAAGTGGCTGTATCTGCCGTATGCTTTATACTGCTTTATACGGAATCAGGCTCAGACTGGCAGTGGCTCTCCAGGGTCTCAGGTAGAAGGTCTTTCACATCACTAAAGTTGCCAGGTCCCTCCAAGCAACCAACAGCAGACGGGGGGTGGGGTGGGGGGTTGCGCTTACTGGGAGCAGGGAGGAACAACTGGCATTTCAGTGACTTGCCTATATGACCTGGAAGTGACATAGGCACATCAGGGATGTCAGGGTGACACTCTGTTTTTTGGGGGCAAAAGCTCTATGGTAGAATTAGCTTCTACTATAGAGTTTTTGCCCCAAAACCAGAGTGTCGCCCCCAATGTCTCTGATGTGCCCACGTCACTTCCAGGTCATGTAGGCAGGTCACTTTAATTTCCAGTGGTCCTCCCTTTTTTGGGGGGGGGTAACTCTCCCCAAAGGTGGGGCCTGGCAGCAAGAGACCCCCGCCTCCACCGGGGGTCTGGCATCCCTGCACATTACCTTCTGCCTAATGTTTTGAACAGGAAATGCCAGGGATTGAACCAGGGACCTGCTGTGGGCCAAGCAGATGCTCTGCCACTAAGCCACAGCCCCTCCCTCTGCAAAGATGCACAATTACCTTAAGAGAGACGAGCGCTCCTAGTTTTCCAGTCCCTTAAAAAATGAGTCAGTACCTTTCTTTGCATGCTGCCTATCAATTGATTGATTGATTGATTGATTGATTCAATTTATACTCCACCCTCCTCACAAAGGCGGACTCTTCCAGTTTGGTGTAGTGGTTAAGTGCGTGGACTCTAATCTGGGAGAACCGGGTTTGATTCCCCACTCCTCCACTTGCAGCTGCTGGATGACCTTGGGCAAGCCATAGTTCTGTCAGAGCTGTTCAAGGACAGTTCTGGAAAGAGCTCTCTCAGCCCCGCCTACCTCACAGGGTGTCTGTTGTGGGGAGGGGAAGGGAAAGGAGATAGTGAAGGGTGTATAAATCCAATTTCTTCTTCCTCTTCCTCTTCTTCTTCTTCTTCCTCTTCTTCTTCTTCCGGACTTCCAGGTGGGAGGAGGATCCCTCAGTCCCTTACAGTGGCCTGACTCAGTGCTCATTAGGACAGGCAGGTGAACTGTCCCAGGTGGGAATGACTGTGGCATGTGCCTTTGTATGGTGCTCTGCCGTAGGTGTCCTTCTCCAGAGCCATATTCTGACGAAAGAAAGAAAAAATGCCAAACCGATGGTCTCATGATTATGGAGGAGCGCTCCGCAGCCAGAAGCCTTTCTTTTCCTTTTGGAGGGGAAATATTGTTTCCTAACAACGTGCATTATCAAAAGCCCCCCCACCGCCGCCGCCGCCGCCACTGTGCCAAAGGCTGCCACTGCAAGACTGCTTGCCAGCAAATCTTTGACAAAAGAGATGCTCAGTGACAAAGGCATGTTTAAATGTTCAGGGTTTTTTGCCGGGGGGTGGGGAGAGTTCTCAGCATGTCTTATTTCATCTTGTTTGGTTTTCATAGAGTGTTTGCCTGCTTGAAACATACGCTGGTGGGGTGAGAACGTGCTATCAAATAACAGTTTTCGTTGAAGCGTGCATTTCCATAAGCCACGATCTTCCCTGAAATCTGTGTTCGCTCTCCATGGCCCGCATGAACCTCAGAATAATTCAAAATTTACAGGTGGATGAACCAAGGTGGGGAAACTACGCAGGTAGTACTTGGATGGGAGACCACCAAGGAAGGGGCAACAGTGGGAGGGCTCCTAGTGTCCTGGCCCCACTGCTGGACCTCCTGATGGCACCTGGTATTTTTGGCCACTGTGTGACAGAGTGTTGGACTGGACGGGCCACTGGCCTGATCCGACATGGGCTCCTCTTATGTTCTTAAGTCCAGGGTTGCTATTCAGAGGCAGGCAATGGCAAATCACCCCTAAATGTTTCTTGCCTTGAAAACCCTACAGGTTGGCCTAAGTCAGCTGTGACTAGTCAGCTGTTTCCATCACCAGGCTGTGAATGTGCTGGGAGTTTACTGTACATATGACTGTAGAATACGAGTGCGTCTTGTACTGACACACGCTACAGCCACCGGCCACTTAGTTGGGACTTCCTCTTTGTCCGTATTGCTGGCTGCCTGAGTTCGGCCTCTTCTGTCGCAGGCACCCAGCTAGAGTTGCCAGCTCCGGGCTGGGAAATTGCTGGAGATTTTTTTTGGGGGGGGTAGAGCCTGGGGAGTTTTGGGAGGGGAAGGACCTCAGCGGGATGCAATGCCAGAGAGTCCCCCTTGCAAACCAGCCATTTTCTCCAAGGGAACTCATTTACACAGAGAGTGATTAAAACGTGGGATTTGCTGCCAGAGGATGCAGTGATGGCCACGGGGATAAACCGCTTGAAAAGGGGATTAGAGAGATTCGTGGCAGACACATCTATCAATGGCCACTAGCCATGGTGGCTGAGGGGAACCTCCACCTTCAGAGGCACTGATCCTCTGAATCCCAGAGCCAGGAGGCACCATCAGGGGAAAGTCCCAGCCTCTGTGCCCTGTTGTGGGACATCCAGAGGAACTGGTTGGCCACTGGGTGCGACAGGATGCTGGACTAGATGGACCACTGGTCTGATCCAGCAGGGCTCTTCTTATGTTCTTACCAGGGGAAGGACTTGGCCTCTGTGCCCTGTTGTTGGCCCTCCAGAGGAACTGGTTAGCCACTGTGTAAGACAGGATGCTGGACTAGATGGACCGTTGGTCTGATCCAGCAGGGCTCTTCTGATGGAGAGCATTCAGAACTCTGGGAGATCTCCATCCACCACCTGGAGGCTGGCAACCCAACACCTGGCTGTGGGCCTCTTCCGTTCCTGGTAACAGGAGGAGATGGAGACGAATGAGCGAACAGCAAAAGAAAGTGGAGGGGTGCTTCAACTGCATGATCTTTTGCTCCCTTGCTGTTGCCTCCTCCTCCCTCCTCCAGCTGTTGGGAATGAAAGCATTCAGCAGCCAGGTGTTGGAGATGGAAGTCACCTCTGGCAGGTCCCGCTGGGGGGGGTGACTCATTCCTGGGCAGAGGGAGGGGGCAGAAGAAGGAGGGGGCAGCAGCCAGGAAGCACCAGCCAGGGGCTATTGCACACACCGGCTTTCGGTTTGCTCATATGTTAGTTGTACGTACACTGAAAACAGAGCTCAAAGCATGAATAGGTTGACTCAGATATGCCAGCAAGAGGCAGGAGAAGGGCTGATGGCCGTTCCTAAGCTTATGATGGAATTGTCCTGTGTCAAACATCGCCCTGCTCAGTTTGCCATGAATGCTGGGGGGAGGGAATTAGGCGGGGGGAGCGAGCGAGTGTGGAGTGTGTGACTGCGCTATCTTAGAGGCTGTAACTCTTCCAAAGAAGCCTTCCTCTCCCAGAGGAACGTCCTTGAAACTTTTGGTGCCAGCTTGCTCGTGTCAGTAATGGGATTGTATATTTCCCAGGCGAAAGGGGGGCAGGACCACTATGGCTAGGCAGGATGGATGAATGTGACGTATGTGTGGCCATTAGGAAGGGTTTCATTTGAATCACCTATATCTATGATTGTACCCGCCAAAATCTTCCGTTCTGACACAGTACAATTATGACCTGGATCTTGCTTATAACTCAATAAACATATCTCTGCCAAAGAGAGTGTTGTTGAGAGTAACTTGACAAGAGGTCTGACATCCTGGGAGTTACGTTGTGAAGGAGATTTTGAGAGCTTTGACTATTGCCCTGTAAACCTAGGTCACTGTCAGTGTTTTGGCTGAGTGACCTCACAGATTGTAGAACAGAGTTTGAGTCCCGTGGCTCCTTTGAGGCCAACAAAGTTGTATTCAAGGTACAGGCGTTCATGTGCAAGCAATGGTCTGAAAGGTGCCACTGGACTCAGACTTTGTACTGCTGCTTCAGACCAACACGGCTACCCATCGGAATCTATCATCGCATTGTTCTGCTGCTTCAGACCAACACGGCTACCCATCGGAATCTATCATCGCAGATCTTAGTTCTGCATCAACATAGGCTAATAGCAGGGCTTCTCGACTGGCACCCGGGGAAATCGAGGCCATACAAAGGACATATCAAGCCATCACCCCCAATCTCTGTACTTTGTTCCCCTCCAGAACCTTCTTCCATTGCCTTTAGCATGAAATCACCAGGTCCTTTGCCTTCAAGGCAGCTGGAGGGTGGTTTCTTCTCTCCTGTTCTGCTGCTCCGTCCCAAAATTAACACTACACATCTTTCTATCCTGTTCCTTAACTCCTCCATCTTGACTAGGGTTGCCAAGTCCATCTTCCACCCCCAGCAGGGGACTTTGGGGGCATTTCTCGCAGATCCTAGTTCTGCATCAACATAGGCTAATGGCAGGGCTTCTCGACTGGCACCCAGGTAAATCCAGGACATACAAAGGACATATCAAGCCATCACCCCCAATCTCTGTAGTTTGGTCCCCTCCAGAACCTTCTCCCATTGCCTTTAGCATGAAATCACCAGATCCTTTGCCTTCAAGACAGCTGGAGGGGGGTTTCTTCTCTCCTGTTCTGCTGTCCGTCCCAAATTTAACACTTCACATCTTTCTATCCTGTTCCTTAACTCCTCCATCTTGTCTAGGGTTGCCAAGTCCATCTTCCACTCCCAGCGGGGGACTTTGGGGGCGTTCCTGGAGGGGGCGGGGTATCCCCGACGTGATGACGTCACATTGGGGACGTCTGCCGCCCCCACCCACACTTGCCCGCGCGCCGGATCTCCAGAAACGGCAGTTCCTTGCACTTAAAGGAGCCGGCGTTTCCCTTTTAAACGCAGGAGCTGGCGTTTCCCCTTTAAGAGCAGCCACGTTTCCCTTTTAAGTGCACAAAGCTGGCATTTCCCTGCAAGCCTGATCTCAAGCGGAGATTGGGCGTGGGAGGAAACAGGGGTTCCACACACTTAAAGGGAGAGAGGGGGGTGGCTGTGGGTGTTGGGGGTGGGGCTTGGGTGTTGGGTCCCCAAAACGGGAGACCCCTGGCAAACCGGGGAGGTTGGCAACCCTAATCTTAGCTGTTATAGGTTAGCCATTCCCCGTTACCTCCCTCTCTTGGCTAGGGACTCCTTCCCCTGGTTTGTGTGTGTCTCTGTGTTAAATGCAGTCAAGTCACTTCCAACCCATGGTGACCCTATAAATTAAGAACTTCCAAAAGGTCCTATCATTAACAGCCTTGCTGTGGTCTCTCGAATTGAGGGCCCTCAGTGGCTTCCTTAATTGAGTCAATCCATCTCAGGTTGGGTCTTGCTCGTTTCCTGCTGCCTCCCACTTTTCCTTGCATTATTGTCTTTTCCAACTACTCTTGTCTTCTCATCATGTGACCAAAGTACAGTAACCTCAGTTTAGTCATTTGAGCTTTTCCAACTACTCTTGTCTTCTCATCATGTGACCAAAGTACGATAACTTCAGTTTAGTCATTTGAGCTTCTAGGAAGAATTCAGGCTTGATTTGATCTTGAACCCACATAAGGAAAGCTGGATGAGATTTAGATGAAGGTGGAGTGAAAATTGGTGGAAGGCACGTGAACAATTTGAGATATGCCGATGACACCACATTGCTGGCATAAGACAGTGAAGACCTGAAATGGCTACTGATGAAGCAGAAAAGTATTTATTTATTTATTTATAGCTTCGATTTCTAGGCCACCCTGACCCCAGAGGGTCTCTGGGCGGTTTACAGGTTTTTTCCATGTTACTATCCCTAATTACGGCCACATAGTGAGGGGGAGGGGCTACCTACCGGCACCCTAGTGGTGGGCATTGTTGTTTCTCCGGCTCGGCAGTTTTTTGCAAGGTCTTTCTTATGCGGTGTTATGAGGTCTTCGGGTCGGCACTTCCATCTGGTGTTCGAGACAGATCGTGGTGGCTTCTTTTTTCCCGGCAATCCGTTCTTAGGGCACAATCTCGTGTCCGTTCTGGTGTCAGCTATGTCCACGTTTGGCTCTGCTTCGTTTGCGTTAAAGCAGAAAGTGCCAAAGAAGGATTACAGTCGGACATCAAGGAGACAACAGTTATGACTATTTCCCCTATAATCCTGAATTTGTTCCCCATTTATCCCGCTGCACCTTCTAGTTCCATTCAGGGCAACCTGTCACCTATCTCTTTGCTCTGGGTTACTTTGTTGTGGACGAACCACATGGGAAGAACACAGTTTTGGTCTACAGGTAACTTTGGGTCCCCAGCTTAAAGTAACAGAACTGAACGCTAGGACTGGGCAAACATTAATAATTTTATTGGATTGTCATATTATTGCAAGCGTTTTGTACTTTTGTCTTGATTCCCCTGCTTTCTTTTCTGCATCTTGGGTTGTGAAATCAAGATACTTGCTGGTTAAGGCCTTGTCTCCCTTCCAGTTGGGTGTAGTGGTTAAGTGTAGTGGTTAAGCTCTAATCTGGGAGAACCGGGTTCGATTCCCCCACTCCTCCACTGGCAGCTGCTGGAGGACCTTGGGCAAGCCATAGTTCTGTCAGAGCTGTTCTCTCAAGGACAGTTTCTGTCAGAGCTCTCTCAGCCCCACATATCTCACAGGGTGTTTGTTGTGGGGAGAGGAAGGGAAAGGAGTTTGTAAGCCACTCTGAGTGAAGGACGGGGTATAAATCCAGTCTCCTCCTCCTCCTCCTCCTCTTCCTCTTCTTCTTCTTCCGTCTGTCTTCTCAAAGATTTATTGCTCCAGTCCCAATTTTCCCCAGCTTCCCCCTCCCACAGCAGACCTTCAGCTCTCCTCCGTGTTGTTCTGGGGGGGGGGGGCATCTGGGGCTGGGACAGACACCCGGGGGGACATAGAAACGTCCAACAGTGGACATTTCCAGCATGATCCAAGTCCATGATTCCCAGGAGTTGACACCAAGATGTTTCAAGTGACTCCTCCATACTTCTTTCTTCAGCAAAGGGCTATATAAACTTTTTTTCTTTCCCTCTTGCTCTTCTTTCTGGAGATATAAATTCCCATAGATTCACACAAGTCACATGCGACGTTCCCTCTAAGCCGTAGAGTCTTTTGAGCAAAAATTCTACTTTGTGAGCCGCTGGCATTAGAGTTGTGAGCGAGCGATTTGGATACTGCATCAATCAGTTTGCGCTGGAGCCATCCTTCCTGAGCAAAGACAAAAATGTGTGAGCCAGGGGCTAAAAAACTGTGAGCTAGCCCACACTAAACAGAGAGGGAACGCTGGTCACATGGTCACATCTATAGTAACAGGTGATGTCAGAAATGAGTCTTGCAAGCTCAGTGAAATAGGCAGGAAGAGAACCTAGCTAGTGATGTAGAGAGCGGTTATTAAAACGAAAACTGTAGGAAAGCGTCAACAGATGCCCAGCCAAGTTCACTTCCCCCCCCCCTTTCTGCCAGCGTGTTTTGCTAAGTGTGCTCTGACGTGGGAGTCCAATGTAAAAATGAGGAAGACTGAAAACCCAACTGATGTTTGGCCACCTGGAGATACTGGAACTGAAACACATTTTTTTTTTAAGGCTAAAAAGAAAACGGTGAAAGAAGTCCTTGTCTGAAGCAGGTAGAAAAGATCATTCAGGTTTCTCACCCATCAAGGGAGAGCCAAGCTCTTTCCCAGGTCTTTACATAATCCCGAGGCTGGCCTTAGGCTAAACGGATTGGCAGTTGTGATCAAGGGGCTCAAGGATAAAGTTTTCACGTTCCAACTTAAAGACACAGGAGCATGGCCCCCAGTTCTGCAGAAGACATCACTGGGGAAGCCAAACCACCCGCTCGTGAGACCTGCTGGACTCTTTGCCTGTCTTCTTCATGCTGAGTTGCAAACCAGAAGGCCACCCTGCAACTGTAGAAAACCTTAGGGTTGCCAGATCCAGGCTGGGAAACTCCTGGAGATTTGGGGAAGGAGGCTGGGGAGGACAGGGACCTCACTGGGGTACAACACCATAGAGTCCACCCTCCAAAGCAGCCATTTTCTCCAGGGGAACTAATCCCTGTCATCTGCAGATGAGTTGTAATTCTGGCGGTTCCCCACCTTGTGGCTGGCATCCCTAGCTGCCCTGCTGTTTCTGAGCCTCTCCCATGCAGTCGCCATGCTGTTGGGCAGCACAAGAGTCTTAGATGTTCTACCAGGCAGCGGGAAGAACAGATGACAGTGCAGAAGAGGTGTCCTTTTTTGTGGCTTTGTTTCATTATCTGGCCTTCCAGGGAACAGTCAGGGTTGATTTCTTTTAGGATGGACTGATTTGTTCTTCTTGCAGTCCAAGGGACTCTCAAGTGTCTTCTGCAGCACCATAGTTCAAAAGAATCTTCCACTAATGAAACAGGATGGCTGTCCAGGTTGTAACTTCGGGAAAGGGCCATAAGAACATAAGAGAAGCCAAATGTTGGATCTGGCCAGTGGCCCATCCAGTCCAACACTCTGTCACACAGAGGCCAAAAATGCCAGGTGCCATCAGGAGGTCCAGCAGTGGGGCCAGGGCACTAGAAGCCCTCCCACTGTTGCCACACACACCCAAGCACCAAGAATACACTTGCCCCGGTTCCAAGTTTTGAAGGGCCTGGGGCAGAAAGTTCCCAGGGCCCCCTTCCCCTCCTCTGCCTACCCCTAGGTACTCATGCCTTCCTCCCCGCCCATCTGCATACCTCCCGCCTCCTTGTGGCTTTCCCTTCTCTGCTCACAAGCCCTCCCACTGCCTGTGCTCATAGCTACTTGTGGCTGGCAACATAGGCTATAGAGTCCTAGCAAATGAGTGGGTAGAGGGTACTGGCAGCTGTGGGTCCTGGCAGAAACCTTGGGCCCCAGCAGCTGCCTCACTTCAGGGTATGCTGACGCCAGCCCTGCTTGGGAATGCTATTTCTGCAAACCCTCGGTTCCCTTGCTGTTCCCTGTGAGCATCAGGATTCCTCCTGTTCTTTTGCCCCAACTGTGGGATGGTTTGCACAGCTAATGACCACAACATTAATCAATGCCTGGCCTGTACAAATGAGCCATCACAGAGAGTGCATCACAGACAGCTTTAGAACAGATAAAAGGAAGTCCTCCTTCACCCAAAGAGTAATTAACATGTGGAATTCTCTGCCACAGGAAGTGGTGGCGGCTACAAGCATAGACAGCTTCAAGAAGGGATTGGATAAACATCTGGAGCAGAGGCCCATCAGGGGCCATTAGCTACAAAGTATAGATGGAACACTATGTCTGGTGCAGTGATGCTCTGTATTCTTGGTGCTTGGGAGGCCACACTGGGAGGACTTCTGGTGGACCTCCTGAACATAAGAACATAAGAGATGCCAATGTTGGATCAGGCCAAAGGCCCATCCAGTCCAACACTCTGTATCACTCAGTGGCCAGAAATACCAGTGCCATCAGGAGGTCCACCAGTGCGGCCAGGACATTAGAAGCCCTCCCACTGTTGACCCCCCCAAGCACCAAGATGACAGAGCATCACTTGCCCCAGAGCCCCTATCTATACCTTGTGGCTAATAGCCACTGATGGACCTCTGCTCCATATGCTTATCTAATTCCCTTTTGAAGCCGTCCATGCTTGTAGCTTGTTTGGCTATGTAGCATAATGACGTCATCATACTCACAATAGGATCCCTGATTGCCTGGGCTTCTTCGAGGAAGGAGAACGCTGGGGTGGTGCCAAAGCAGCTGTGAGTAAAGGCAGAACTGCAGGGCTTGGGAGGCAGGGATTTGGGCTCCCCAAAAGCGCCAATTCCACCACCACCACCCCTGAAAATTAGACGAGTGAACATTCAGCAGAAACTCAAAACGAAATGTTCAGTGTGCATGTGCGAACCAGGTGCCAAATGCATTGGTCCGTTTCCAAGTGCTGCCCTAGACTACCTCCTTAGGGGTCACTTAGTAGTCAGGGGGTTCTGACCTAGTTCCCTTCCAGTTACCCCCCTGCCCCATACCCACTGATTAGGGTGGGGCGCTCATGGAATCAGCCTGCAGAGGCTCCGGCCTTGTGCAAGCCCCATGCTTTTGTGTTGCCAACCTCCAGGTGGGGCCTGGAAACCTCCCAGATTTACAATGGTTCTCCAGACTAGAGGGATCCGTTTCCCTGGAGAAAATGGCAGCTTTGGAGGGTGGATTTTATGGCATTCTACCCAGCTAAGGCCCCTCCCCAAACCCCGGCCTCCCCAGGCTCCACCTCCAAATCTCCAGGAATTTCCCAAGCCAGAGTTGGCAACCCTTATGTGCTTCTTTGGCAGCATGCAAAAGCAAAGGGAGCTTCCCCCCCTCCCCCCAGTCTGAATGCCATCAGAATGAATCTGAGAACACACACACTCGGGAGCCTGTTCTCACTGTGAGTTACTACTTGCAAATGCAGCCAACACCCTGTTTACACAGATAAGCAAATCCGCAGTCTGCTGAGCTTCCTCCAGTCAGAGCGGCAGCTGGGGAGCACTGTGAATAATAGTGGACTGGAAAGCACATGTTGCGCACACAGGGAAAACAGTTCGTCTTCTGTACGGGGCGAGCAGCTTTCCTTTTGAAGACTTAAAAGCTCGGGACATCTGCTTCTCAGCCAGCCACTGTCTCCCCTACGATCTTGCTTCTGAGATGCTAGGGTGCCCGGAGGGGAGGGGAGAGTATTGTTTTTTCATGTGTGCCTCTGAACTTTAATGTGTGTGTGTGTGTGTGTGTTAAAGAAAAGGATTACACAAAGACTTATAGTGAATGCAGTACTATACAGAGTTGCAAAGTTGCACTGCCAAGTTGCATTGCCAAAGGGGTACGGATGGTGGCCTATACTACCGCATTGCTGCCTAAGCATGCTCCAAGCTGGGTAGTTTCTACACCACTTAATGCATCATTTTTAAAAGCTCGTGCTTTGTTTCAGCTCTGTTCCAGATTTCTGTTGAGCAGCTTTCCTTTTGAAGACTTAAAAGCTCGGGACATCTGCTTCTCAGCCAGCCACTGTCTCCCCTACGATCTTGCTTCTGAGATGCTAGGGTGCCCGGAGGGGAGGGGAGAGTATTGTTTTTTCATGTGTGCCTCTGAACT
The DNA here is from genome assembly GCF_001447785.1 of Gekko japonicus. Taxonomy (NCBI): domain Eukaryota; kingdom Metazoa; phylum Chordata; class Lepidosauria; order Squamata; family Gekkonidae; genus Gekko; species Gekko japonicus. The sequence continues at coordinate 103,061 of NW_015160265.1, read as the reverse complement.
TTAATGTGTGTGTGTGTGTGTGTGTTAAAGAAAAGGATTACACAAAGACTTATAGTGAATGCAGTACTATATAGAGTTGCAAAGTTGCATTGCCAAAGGGATACGGATGGTGGCCTATACTACCGCATTGCTGCCTAAGTATGCTCCAAGCTGGGTAGTTTCTACACCACTTAATGCATCATTTTTCAGCTCTGTTCCAGATTTCTGTTGTCCGAACCCTGTTGTGCTGTTCACTGGGTGTCCCACCCTGTTGATCGTACTTGACTTACACTCTGTAATCTGCCTTGAGTTTCCGTGAGAAAGGCGAACTAGAAACAGCGTTATTTTGTTTTTGTTCACTTTATTTGTACCTTGCCTTCCTCCCCGATGGGGACCCAAAGAGGCTCACATCGTTCAGCTCTCCTCTGTTTTATCCTCACAACAACCCTGCGAGGTAGGTCAGACTGAAAGTGGGCGATCAGCCCGAGCGAGCTTCCATGGCACCCAGCAAGTTTCTATGACACAACTGGGGATTTGAACCTGGGTTTCCCAGGTCTTAGTCCGACGCTTCAACCACTACACCATGCTGGACAGAGCAACTCCAGCCTAAGCCCTCCGATATCAATGGGGCTTACACTGACACACCTTTGCATGGGATCGCACTGCTCCCTGCAATGGAGAGTGGAGCAAGCATCTTAGTTCTCTGATCCAGGCGCTTCCTTTGGAGCATCAATCCCTAGACTTTTTAGTCAAGTTTTTGCTGTGCCGCTTTCACTCCCCTTTTCAAATCATGTTGACACCTGGCCACATACCATAGGCAAATGGCTGGAGAACGGATGATACTGCAGCCGGGAAACGGATGGGAAAAGGAGCTGCTTTGTCTATGCAAATTTACAGTTGGCAAATTAGGTAAGAGTAAAGAGGGGAAGGCGAAAGGTAAACAGGTTGATAGACTGTGGGTTGTTGCATATTCTTTGCCGCTTCCCTGGAGATTGGGCGTACTTCCAGACTTAATCGGTGTGACCGTGAAGGCTTAAAAGTGGTGATCTTTTTAGTGTGTGTGTGTGTGTGTGTGCGTGCGCACATGCCTGGAAGTCATGGTGACTTCTGGTGACCCCCCCTCCTGGGGCTTGGACGTTTTCAGAGAGGTGGCTTGATATGCCTGCCTCTGCATCCCCGCCCTGGTATTCCTTGGAAGCTGCCTTTCCAAGTACTTGCCAAGGTTGACCCTGCTTAGTTTCCGAGATCTGACAAGATGGGGCTTGTCTGGGCTATCCAGATTAAGGTTGCCAGGTCCCTACCCATTGCTGGCGGGGAGCTCCAGCCCACTGTCCTGGAAATCCTGGTTACCATAGAGTTTTTTCTCAGGTGCTAGAGCATCCCCAGGAGCTGCGGTGGCTCAAATGGTTAAGACGCTGAACTGCAGGCTGTGGAAGGTCAGCAGTCCGAGACCCGGGTGTGCCGCATGACGGAGTGAGCTCCCATCTCTAGTTCCAGCTCCTGCCAACCTAGCAGTTCGAAAGCAAGAAATTGCAAGTAGATAAATAGGTACCACTTCGGTGGGAAGGTGACAGCGTTCCGTGCGCCTTGGTGTTTAGTCATGCCGGCCACATGACCACGGAAACGTCTTTGGACAGCACTGGCTCTTCGGCTTTGAAACGGAGATGAGCACCGCAACCCTAGAGTCGGATTCGACTGGCTTTCAAGCAAGGGAACCTTTAGCTTTAGAGCATCCCCCCCCCGCAACATGCCCTGAATGATAACGTCGCCTCCGGGTGGCGTCACCGAGCCAGGCACGTCGGTGCAGATGGGGCTACTCGGGGGCGGGGCTCCCCTGCCAACCAGATGAGTGTTGGTGGATTGGGGCACCCGAAAGCGAGTAAACCCTCGCCCCCATTGGGGGGGGGGATGACAACCTAATCCAGGTGAGGGCAAATATGATGGTGTTGATTTGCACCTTTGGCTTTTGTTGTACCGTTTCAGTTTCTTCTGAGTCAAATGAATCAGTTCCACAGCAAAAGTGAGTGAGAGAGGAGAGAGAGACAGGCAGGCAGGCAGAGCGACAGAGAGAGAGCTGTGCTCCTGTAAAAACAACCCAGAGGTTTCAGAGGTCTGTCTTGGAAACAGTGTGCTATATGTGCACTGACTCATGTGAGCATTCCTGTGTGTGTGTGGGGGGGTGCCTGTTAGATAGACGGCCTATTTGGCTAGCACATCAAGAATGGAAAGGAGAATTCCTACTCACCCATAGCTGGTCGACGCATTCAAATGGATTGTGTGAATTGTCTGTTTGGGGATGCACCACTGCTACAGTCTGGTGTAGTGGTTAAGTGCGCGGACTCTAATCTGGGAGAACCGGGTTTGGTTCCCCACTCCTCCTCTTGCACCTGGCTGGATGACCTTGGGCAAGCCGTAGCTCTGATAAGAGCTGTCCTTGAAAAAGAGCAGTTTCTGTCAAGAGCTCTCTCAGCCCCACCTACCTCACAGGGTGTCTGTTGTAGGGAGGGGAAGGGAAAGGAGTTTGTAAGCCGCTCTGAGACACCTTCGGGTAGTGAAGGGCGGGATATAAGTCCAATCTCTTCTTCTTCTTCTTCTACAATCTAACCTAGAGAACTGTGCCTGCAGCCCAAGGAAAGGTGGGTTTGTTAACCTGTCCAGCACCTATGGTTGCCAACAGTGAGTTGGGAAATTCCTGGATATTTGGGGATGGAGCCTGGCTCCATAACCCCATGGATCCCAGCCTCCAAAAGAGCTATTTCCCCTTGCCCCACCAGGAAACTGATCTCGGCCTCCTGGAGATCGGTTGCAATTCCAGGAGACCTCCAGGCGCCATCTGGAGGTTAGCAACTGTGCTGCCCACCCTTTTTGTGTATGTAGGACCAGATCCAGAGAGCAAGCCCTGTCTGGAAGGTTGTTTCTGCGTGCAGATCGCCCTCATTTCATTAGGGTGACTAGCCTGCTAACACGTTCCAGCAAATGTATTTAAGGAATTAACTGTAACATGTCTCCTTAAAAAACAAAAAAGAAAGAAATCAGCACCGGCTGCCTTTCACAAAGAAGCAAAAGTTCATGTTCTGGCTGGTTTTCAAGCCTCTCCTAAGCAGGACCTGCCATTTTCGCATGTCTCTTAGAACGGAGCTGCGAAGACCATCTGTTTTACAGATACAGAGGCCGGGTCAGACTCCCTCACTACCGTAGCCCGGTGGTATTTCTGCTAGATGTAACTCGATCCACAGGTGGCAAATTAGGCCAAACAGTATTCAAGAAAAATAAATTGCCCGTCATTAAGAATTTATTTTAACTTGTAATGTCTTTTAAGCCTGTCCTTTTCAGTCAAATTGTTGCTTCGGGCCCTGGGGGCACCACCTGTGAAATTGTCCATTTTGGGTTGAGGTTTAAAAAAAAAAAAAAAAAGCTTCCTCAGTGAGTTAATAATTGACTCCTAAATATTGTCTGCCTTCTTGCTTTCCAGCCTTTTACCTTTTCCTTTGGCATCCCTTCAAACCTTTTCGGTCGAAGACGGCTTCATCAAGCGATGCGGCCAAAGCTTCACATTTTTTTCTCCCTCCCTCCCTCCCACCAGATTTTCTTCTCTCCCACTTTTCATTTGAATGCATGTTTCCAAAGTGGGATTTCTCACTGGAAGGCCTAATGGTCTATTTGCCATCTCGTAGTTCCTATAATGAGCAAGACTCTTAACCTCTCCCACATAACTATTCCCTGGCTTATACATTTGGCTGGAGCAGGGCTGAAATTAGAGGTGGGGGAGACTGAGGTACGCCTTCCAGCATGAACTAAACACCCAAGCCTGGCCCATGTGACTTCTGCCCCTCAAAAAGGGGGATCAGACAAACTGTTGTCTATATGCCTTCATTTCTCCAAGGAATTAGGATCCGTATGTGCATTGTACCCATATTAGTGGTGCAGGAACACTAAATTCTTCAAATGCTGTGTCAAGGAAACCTGAATTCTGCCATCCTGAAGGTGGAACAACAGTGTCCTTTTACAGTCTCCATGACCTCACTTTGAAATTGAATTGCTTGGAAGACTTTCCTGCTATATTTTGAACGACGAACTGACAACATTTTTAAATATATTGGATGAAAACGGAAATTATTATGGACTGAGTGCATGTAACAGACTTTGGAATCTTTGTATGAATAGAGTACATTGATATTAGTATTTTTAACAATTATTGAATATTGATAATATATTTCTTGTAATTTGTTCATGGTTGGGATCAGTTACCCGGGAGAAAACAGTTGTAGGGATGTGCAGGGGGGGATTCCCCCCCCCCAGATTCAGGTATAATAAAGCCAAATTTTTCAGTATTCCCAAATATACCCAAATACCAATACCAATATTGTATTGGTACCCGAAAATTTTTGGTATTCCCGAAAATATTCAGCTCCATTATATCCTATGGGATCATTGTAGTCAATGACAAAAATCTTCTAACGAGTACTCAGTGGGTGGGGGGGGGGAGGTTGAGGTAGAGACAACAAATTTGTACTGTAGCTGCTGGAGCCTCTCCCCAAAAGAGCCCTCAAGTTTGGAAAAGATTGGACTTGGAGTCTCAGAGTGGCTTTCCCTTCCTCTCCCCACAACAGACACCCTCTGAGGTAGGTGGGGCTGAGAGAGCTCTTTCGGGAACTGCTCATGAGAGAACAGCTCTGAAAGAAATTGCAACTGAGGTCCATCAGTGGCTATTAGCCACAAGGTATAGATAGGAACTCTCAGTCAGGCGCAAGTGATGCTCTGTATTCTTGGTGATGGGGGGGGCAACAATGGAGGGCTTCTAGTGTCCTGGCCCCACTGCTGGACCTCCTGATTTTTGGCCACTGTGTAACAGAGTGTTGGACTGGATGGGCCACTGGCCTGATCCAACATTGGCTTCTCTTATGTTCTTATGACCAGGAGGTCCAATTCTAGGGGCATCCAAAAAGGGTGCTCCCAATCCTCCATTGTTTCCTATGAAAGGGGGAAAAGGCAGGCAGCAGTGTCTCCCTGAGAATCTCTGCACTAGAAAGTAAGTGAGGTGTATTGTGAGGGGGCATGTTTGCAAGGCCTGCAGCAGAACCAGTTCAATGTGCCCACCAGAACCACTGCCACTGTGGCAGTCAGTGCTCAAACCCAGCAGGACTCATGTCAAATCTGAGAACCACCACCCCAAACCCACCAATCCACAACAAAATAAGAAAAGTTTTTTTTTAAGTGGCCCTAATAACTCAAACCAGTGATGTCTTCTTCTTTTCAGTCTTCTGTTGTCCAGCAGCAGGAAAGCAGGCTCAGAGCAGTGGCTGAAGCAGAAGCCATCCACACAATCTCCAACCC
>NW_015160265.1:90310-97550 GCF_001447785.1 Gekko japonicus | reverse complement strand
ACAACAGCCTTGCAAGCTGCAATGGCATTTGATAATGCATTGCAGTGATTGGCTGTCTGTGAGGTTCCCCCCCCCCCCAGAAAGCAGAGCCAAGGGCAGGAAAGAAAAAAAACAGCAGGGAAAAGAAGGTAAGTGGAGGCCTTTAAAGTTTAAAGCTTCCCAGAGCCTGTATTCGGCAATGCTGATAAAAGCCCCCCCAAAAAACCCAAATTTTTTTTGGGGGGGGTTCGGCATTCAGCATCCAGCAGCCAAATCAGATCAGGGAATCTGATTCGGTATGCCGAACACTTGACAGCACTTTACACACACACTTGACAGCTTTCGGCTTTACCGAGTGCACACCCTTAAATGGCTGCTTTGGAGGGTGAACTATATGGCAAAATACCCCACTGAGGTCCCTCCCCAAATGCTGCCCTCCCCAGGCTCCACCCCCAAATCTCCTGGAATCTCCCACTATAGTTGGCAACCCTATGTTTTTAGTATTTTGCTTCATTTATTATAGCTTTGCTTGTCGTGGAAGGTGCAAGCACTGGACATTTTACTCAACTGCTCCTCTGGCTTCTGAGATGTCACAAAGCATTGCTTACTGTCCTTTAGAAGTATCTTATATAACCTGTGAAATAAATAATTTTCTTCTGCAAAATAAATAAAATTAAATTTAAAAAAAAGTATCTTACGTAACCAGAAGGGCTACAGACTTGCTTTAAAAAAAAAGAGGAAGCCAAGATTTTCAGCAAACTGCATTCTACACCAAGGACTGCATTCATTACCTTCCCTGCGCTTCTGTGGAATTGTGGCATAAGCAAAACTCCCAAAAGGGGGAGTTTTGAAACATTTTTTTTAAAAGCTTGATATGTTTTCTGGATATTCCCTTGCAACATCTGTTCTTTGCTGATTTTTAAGTGGTGTCCAGCTGGCTCTCAGAAGCACTGAAGCAGTTTGGGGTTAGTTTCATACCAGATATAAGCCCAGTCAAGAAAATCGACAGAGTGAATAAGGTCCCACCATATTTCCGATGAAAGAGTTTTGACTCTCAGAAGCTTACACAATGAAAATCTTGTTGGTCTCGAAGGTGCTATTGGACTCGAATCTAGCTCTTCTACGGCAGAACCAGCATGACTGCCCTCCGACACACACTGTGTTTCTGTTACTTCCCCCTAACTCACATGCTCTGTGTAGGGCTAGGGACTTTCACTATGCCCATGGAAGCTAGAAGTTGCCCCGTCTGTCTGTGTGGAATACTTTGGGTCCGGAGGGACTCTGTCAAACCATGCTTCACTTTGCCCACTTTGGTTGCCATAGTTATTGTGGGGAGGGAATTCCTGCAGGGAGGAGGTTTGAGTGAATGAGCGAGAGAATGGGACCTTTGCTTCTAGGAGTCATAACTTTCTTCACAAGTCAAGCTTCCTTTCCCTCCTTTCCATTTCCCAGGGGAAGGTGTCCCTGAGAGTTCCTCTGTACCAGCCTGAGCTGCAGATAACCAAAACATATATCTTTCACTTGGCTGGGATGGCAACATCAGGCGTGGTGTGAATGGGACATATGCATGGGGGAAGGAAGGGGCTTTTATTCGAATTATCTGTATTAAGCAAGTACCCACCAAAAGTCTTCAGTTCTAACACAGTGACTTTCTGGATCTTGTATGCATCTCAATAAACTTATTGGCATTAACGTAGTGAGCAGGAGATTTGGCTGCTGCATAAATTAGTTTGCTTTGGAGCCATCCTTCTTGAGCTAAGACAAAAATGTGTGAGCCAGAGGCTAAAAACACTGGTACCCACCAAAAGTCTTCAGTTCTAACACAATGACTTTCTGGATCTTGCACGCATCTCAATAAACTTATCACTTATTACCGAGAGAGAGTTGTTGAGTGTAACTGGACTGGGGGTCTGACAGACTCAAACCCACGTGTGTGTGTGTGTAAAGTGCTGACAAGTGGCAGCCGATGTATGGTGACCCCCGTGGAGTTTTCAAGGCAAGAGATGTTCAGAGGTAGGTCGCCATTGCCTGCCTCTGCATAGCAACCCTGGGATTCCTTAGAGGCCTCCCATCCATATACTGACCAGGGCCAACCATGCTTAGCTTCCAGGATCCGACAAGGTCGGGCTAGCCTGACTTAAGCCCATAGAAGTACTTAAATCCTTTCCGCGTGTTCCATGTGGCCTGTGGGTGCTACATGGTGGCATGAGCCGACGTGATGCAGCGGTTAGAATGTCAGATTAGTGAGACCCCGGTATGGATCTCAACTCTGCTTGCTGGCTGACCTTGGGCCAGTCACATGCTCTCAGCCATCCTTGCCAATCTCACAGAGTTGTTATGAGCAGAGCTTTTTTGGTAGAAAAAGTCCAACAGGAACTCATTAGCATGTAAGGCCACACCCAGCAGCAGAAACTCAGCATATTAGGCCACACCCCCTGACAGCACAGCTCATTTGCACATTAGGCCACACCCACATATTACCAGAGGTGTGGTCATCCAGCCACACCCACCTTTTGCTTCTTATTCTGTTTACCTTGTTTGTTGTCAAAACCCAGGGCTTTTTTTGTAGCAAGAACAGCTCCTTTGCATGTTAGGCCACACACCCCTAATGTAGCCAATCCTAATGAGTTTCTGCTGTTGGGTGTGGCCTATTATGCTAATGAGTTCCTGCTGGGTGTGGCCAACTTGGGAGCCGGCCGGAACTCCGTTCCTGTGCGTTCCTGCCCAAAAATAGCCCTGGTTATGAGGATAAAAGTGGAGAAGGGCAGAGTGTTGTAAACCACTTTGGGTCCCCATTGGGGAGAAAAGTGAGGTATAAATGCACTAAAATAAAATGCTGGTCTCCAACCTGCTAGGCTGTTGAATACAATAGACTTCAGCTGGGTATAATGCCATAGAGTCCAGAGTTGCCATTTTCATCAGGGGAAGTGATCTCTGTTATCAGTAGAACCATTGTCATTCCCAGATCTCCAGACCCCACCTGGGGGCTGGCAACTCTGTGGAATGGCACTCCTCCCTTACCTGTCTTTCTGTGACCTTGTCAGAATGGTGGTTTTCGGGCTGCTGTTGCTGTGCTTGGGCTGCCAGAGGCATTGAACCCCTGGCTAAGAGATGCCCAGGAGTTGCTAGACAAAGCCATTTGCTAACCCAGGGGGCCATGAGAGGCTGAAATAGGGGAGGTGCTGCAGGCTGCTCCGGAGAGCATGCTCATACTTTGTGGATGAGAAGAAGCAATGGAACGGTTTCTGTGATGTCCTCAAGGTATTCTGCCTGTCGCTGCATGAACTCTGGGTACTATGGGGTATCACAGGTGCCACTGGTGGGTGGCGGCAGAGTTGCCAGGAACGATACAGGAGCGACTGCCTGCATTGCTTCACTATCTCTTGCTTCTACCTGCATTGTTTTACTTTTGTTGTTGGGAGCTCACATAGGTTCTGGGATGGCCACATCAAGGCCGGCCGTGGGATCGCCGGCGCGTCCTTTCGCCGGCGCATCCCCGGCTCCTGGCCGAACTGCGCATGCTCAGACATGCGCAGCTCAGCAGCCTCCCCCTCCCAACCGTCTTCCTCCCCGGCATCTGATCATGCCGGGGAGCAACGGCGCCGCGGCTCAGGGGATCCGTGGGATCCCGCCGCGGCGTCTCTATTTTGGTGTTTTTGGCCGGTGTTTTTCCTGCCGTGTGGCAGGGACCAATCTCTTGCTTCTACCTGCATTGTTTCACTTTTGTGGTTGGGAGCTCACATAGGGCCGGGGCTGCGTAGTCCCAGCTCTGGTATAGAATCTGCCCCTGAAAGCATCTGGCAATTCAATACAGGCAACAGGGGATGTTGGGTTTTTAATTTATTGATTTTTTTACTGTATCATTAGGATGTCTCGTATGCTTTATATAACCAAAGCAATAGACCTTTGCATTTCACAGGTACGAGCAAGGTAATTTCTTTTTCAGATTCTGTTATATGCCGTGTACACTTGTCCTCGTTACTAGCAAGATGGTATTGTTATGTTCGCTTTTCCATGCCGCCTCTTTTCTTCCAGGGAAGGTGTATTCAAATCTTCTAAAGATGGCCTCAGATTTCAGTATGTGCAAAATTGTTAACGTTTTCTGGTGTACTGTGAGAGGAAGGTTTGACCTGCTGCTTTTCAAGATGACAGGCTCAGAGGAAATAACATTGCCATGTTTATTTATTAAAATATTTATGCCCACTTCTCCCTTTGTGGCTCAATTCCAAATCGGAATCCGTACGTCATGTGCAATAAACCTCATTGGTAGTGGAAAGTACTGTCAGGTCACAGCTGACGTATGCCAACCCTGTAGGGTTTTCGAGGCAAGATTTGCCATTGCCTGCCTCTGCATAGCCAACCTGGACTTCCTTGGTGGTCTCCCATCCAAGCACTAACCAGGACCAACCCTGCTTAGCTTCTGAGATCTGCTGGGATCAGGCTCGCCTGGCCTGAGTCATCCAGGTCAGGAAACCTTATTAACTCCCCACAAAGAAAACAAACAAAAAACCCTGAGGCTTAAGGACTGTTAAAAGCCCTGGCAAATAAAACAGAGCAGTCCTAAGCAGAGTTACAGCCTTCTAACTCCATTAAAGTCATAGAATCATAGAATGTTAGCGTTGGAAGGGATCTTGCAGGTCATCTAGTCCAACCCCCTGCACTCTGCAGGAGCATAGCCAAAAGATAGCCCTACAACATACCCGGAAGATGGTCGTCCAGCCTCCGCTTGAAAACGTCCAGCGAAGGAGCATCCACCACCTCCCGAGGCAGTCTGTTCCACTACTCAACCACTCTTACAGTTAGGAAGTTTCTCCTGATATTTAGCCGGTAACGACTCCCTTGTAATTTCCACCCATTAGAGCTAGTCTTGCAGTCCGGAGCAAGAGAGAATAGATCTGCTCCATCTTCTACATGACAGCCCTTCGAATATTTGAAGACTGCAATCATGTCCCCACTAAGCCTTCTCTTTCCCAGGCTAAACATACCCAACTCTTTCAGCCTTTCCTCCTAAGACTTGGATTCCAACCCTCTCACCATCCTGGTTGCCCTCTTCTGGACACGCTCAAGTCAATAGGCTTAAAAGGTGTAACTCTTTAGGATTGCACTAAAAATGACTTTCCAGCACCCTCTTAAAATGCCCAAGGATACACCCCCACCCCTGGGGTGCCCATTCCACAAGGGGGAGCCACTACCAAAAAAGACTGAGCTCTGGGTAGGTGCCAAGAAATTGGGCAAGTCATAAGCAGGGGTACAAGCAGAACATGGCAACTAGTGGCCCATAACTGGTGCACAAGGGCATGTGAGAAGAGACGGTCGTTCAGATGTGTGGGTCCTAAGCCATGAAGCACTTCAAAGATTACAATCTTGCACTGAACTGTATTTTCGAAGACTTCTTATATGTCAGTAGAGTTGCCGGCTTTGGGTTGGTATTAGGGTTGCCAGGTCTGGGTTGGGAAATACCTGGAGACTTTGGGGGTGGAGTCAGGAGAGGGCGGGGTTTGGGGAGGGGAGGGGCCTCAGCATATTACAATGCTATAGAGTCCACCCTTCAAAGCAGCCATTTTCTCCAGGGGAGCTGATCTCTGTCAGCTGGAGATCAATTATAAAAGCGGGAGATCCCCAGGCCCCACCTGGAGGCTGGCAACCCTATACCTGGAGATTTTGGGGGTGGAGCCTGAGGAGGGCGGAGTTTGGGGAGGGGAGGGACTTCAATGGAGACCAAGTCCTATGAGAAAAGGCCGAGGGACGGACTTGTGAATCTTCCGTCTGGAGAAGAGGAGGTTGAGGAGGGGCATGATTGCTTTCTTGAACTATTTGAAGGGCTGTCCCTTAGAGGAGGGCAGTGAGCTGTTCCTGTTGGCAGCAGAGGAGAGGACTCATAAGAATGGGTTTAAATTAAGGGTGGGAAGGTTCCGGCTGGATATTAGGAAAAATGTTTTTTGGAGTCAGAGTTGTGCAATGGTGGAATCAGCTGCCTCGGGAGGTGGTGAGCTCCCCCTCATTGGCAGTCTTTGAGCAGCAGCTGGACAAACACTTGTCAGGGACGCTCTAGGACTTCCAACTCTGTGATTCTATGATTCTATAATGCCATAGTATCCATCTTCCAAAATGGCTGCTTTCTCTAGGTGAACTGATCTCTGTCACCTGGAGATCAATTGTAATCCCAGGAGATCTCCATCCACCACCTGGAGATTGGCAACCCTCTATGCAGGCAATAGGGTAGCACTGTGCAAACGGCTCCATGAAGTTACTTGGATTATTATTGGGAGCTATGGTCTATAGTACTGTGTTTCGTTTGCTGTGGGTTGGATTCTAGTGTGTGACTTTGCATCATTTAGATCCAGGTGGGGATTCAGGAATGAATCTGAAGAAGCGTGCATGCACACGAAAGCTGATACCCAGAATTAAACTTTGTTGGTCTTAAAGGTGCCCCTGGACTCAAACTTCATTCTTTTGCATCATTTAATGTGTCATGTTAACACTTACACTTTGCCTCGGTTCTGTTCCTTAGGCTTCTGGTTGGTTCCATAACCCGAAATCCCCTTTCATTGTTTACTGAAGGTCCCATTCTGTTGACTGTATTGACACACTCTGTGTCGACACACTCTGTGACACCCTTTGAGTCCTAGTGAGAAAGGTGGGCTATCAATGACATAAATATGTGGAGATATAGACAGGTAGGGATGAATCATAAGTTTCAAAAGCATATTGAGCGGTGAGCTCTTTCCGCTACAGTCTGTGACAGGGGTGTCAAACATGCAGCGCTTCTCTCAGGCCCGCCGTGGACCTGGCTGTCTTCTGCTTCTTCTTCCAGTCCTGCTGCTGCTGCGTCATCGTAGGTTTGCAGCTTACAGATACACACCTGAACAGCATACTCAAGATTGCAACAGCACAGGCATTTTGATGCAATAATTCAGAGCAAGAGGTGTCAGTTATCAGAGACTGTTAAATAGACAAAACATTGCAAGAGTGCTAATGTTTTAAGCATGTTTTTATTTTAAATTTTAAAAAACCCTTTGTGTTTGTGTCCTTTATCAAGTTTATATCTTCGCTACCTGGCATGACCTTTTATGACACACATGGCCCGGCCCAACAAGGTCTCATTTATGTCAGATCCGGCCCTCATAATAAATGAGTGCGACACCCCCAGTCTCTGGTGGCAGAAGTGAGGGGGAAAGGTGGGAAAGCAATGTGGGGAAAGGGGAAGGAGTTTTTGTGTCTGTGGTTTCAGTCTAGGTTGTTGGGCGGGGGGGTTGTTACT
>NW_015160265.1:76173-88720 GCF_001447785.1 Gekko japonicus | reverse complement strand
GCTTACAAACTCCTTTCCCTTCCCCTCCCCACAACAGACACCCTGTGAGGAAGGTGGGGTTGAGAGAGCTCTTTCCAGAAACTGTCCTTGAGAGAACAGCTCTGACAAAAACTATGGCTTGCCCAAGGTCATCCAGCAGCTGCAAGTGGAGGAGTGGGGAATCAAACCCGGTTCTCCAAGATTAGAGTCCCCACGCTTAACCACTACACCAAACTGAGTAAGAGCAAGAGTCCAGTGGCACCTTAAAGACTAGCAAAACTTGTGGCAGGGGATGAGCTTTCGTGAGTCACTGCTCACTTCTTCATTTAGCTCAAGATGGGTAGCCGTGTTTGTCTGTAGCAGTAGAAAAGAGCAAGAGTCCCGTAGCACCTGAAAGGCTAACAAAATTTGTGGTAGGGGAGGAGCTGTCGTGAGTCACTGCTCACGTCTAGGGTAGAATGTCATACAGCCCGCCTTCCAATGCAGCCATTTTCTCCAAGAGAAGTGTAATAGTGGTTTCAAATAAATAAATAATAAGCAAACTTTGTAGATCAGTGATAATTCCAGGAGATCTCCCACTCCCACCTGGAGGCTGGCAACCCTAGGGGAGGCCTAAGGTTCCAGCACACCCACAAGAAGGTGTGCTGTATACTGAGTCAGGTCTTTCAAGGTTGGTATTGTCTACTCAGACTGGCAGAAGCTCTCCAGAGTCTTAGCTGAAGGTCTTTCACATCACCTACCCACCTGGAGGCTGGCAACCCTAGGGGAGGCCTAAGGTTCCAGCACACCCACAAGAAGGTGTGCTGTATACTGAGTCAGGTCTTTCAAGGTTGGTATTGTCTACTCAGACTGGCAGAAGCTCTCCAGAGTCTTAGCTGAAGGTCTTTCACATCACCTACAGCTACCACTGAGGACTGAATGTGGGACCTTCCACATGCATAGCCATCAAGCCATAATTTCTCTCAGTTGTTCTCACAGGGCATGCACATGTGGGGTTGCCAACCCAGAGCTGGCAGTAGTAATGCGCAGAGTAGTATTGTGGCCTAGGTTTCTCTTTGTTGTAGGCAGCAGCTCTCTAAAGCCTATTCAATATAAACTTTTTCTCCCTAGAGGCCAAGGTGGGTCTTTGCATGACTCATTGGGTGTGTGCGTTGCTGAATAAAATGGCCTCCCTCCATTGTGAAATGGGTTGTGACTCTGGCTCTTTTTCTTTAAAGTTTGGATTTGAGCCAGTTGTTCCCCAAACTTTGCATGGATATTCAAATTTCCGGAACTGTTTACATTTGAAGAGCTTGGCTGCAGTTCCGACTCACCTACGTTCAGCCGATCCTTTTGTTGTTGTTTAATAGCTGATCACCTGTTTCAGGTATGGTACTTTTCCAAGCACAGATGTGTCTCCCATGTAGTAAAAATGGTTTATACAGTCAGATGCAATTATACAGATCGGGCACATCATGCATTTGGTATGTGGCCTCTGGCTCATGAACGCTGCATGCTCTATGCATGCAAGAGGAAACTGCAGTTGGTCTTGGCAAAGTAGACTTGTGTACCTCCCTTTCGCCATAATGAAGTGTACGTGTGTTAAATGCCGTCAAGTTGCTTCCAATTTATGGTGACCCTATGAATTAATGACCTCCAAAATGCCCTTTTGGGTTATCAGTCCTTCTCAGGTCGTGCAAACTGAGGGCCATGGCTTCCTTGATTGAGTCAGTCCATCTCATGCTGGGTCTTCCTTTTTTTCCTGCTGCCTTCAACTTTTCCTAGCATTATTGTCTTTTCCAGTGAGTCCCATCTTCTCATCATGTAACCAAAGTAGAATAGCCTTAGTTTAGTCATTTTAGCGTCTAGGGAGAGTTCAGGCTTAATTTGATCTAGAACCTACTCATTTGTCTTTTTGGCAGTCCATGGTATCCATAAAACTCTCCTCCAACACCATATTTCAGATTAGCTAACCTGTCAGCTTTCTTCTTTGACCAACTTTCACACCCAGGGCTATTTGGGGGCAGGAACGCACAGGAGCGGAGTTCCGGCTGGCTCCTGAGTTGGCCACACCCAACAGGAACTCATTAGAATAATAGGCCACACCCAAGAGCAGAAACTCATTAGGATTGGCTATATTAGGGGTGTGTGGCCTAACATGCAAAGGAGTTCCTGCTACAAAAAAAGCCCTGGGTTTTGACAACAAACAAGGTAAACAGAATAAGAATCAAAAGGTGGGTGTGGCTGGATGAGCACACTTCTGGTAACACAGGGGTGTGGCCTCATATGATAATAACCTGTGCTGTCAGGGGTGTGGCCTAATATGCTAATGAGTTTCTGCTTTTGGGTGTGACCAATTATGCTAATGAGTTCCTGCTGGGCTTTTTCTACAAAAAAAAGCCCTGTTCACACCTATGCATAATAATGGGGAATACTATGGCGTGAATTATCTTGTACATTGGAATATACAAACGAGGACTCAATATACTCATGGGAATCCCTCTCCCCATTAGCTTCATTATGTGCGAACAGATGTATTTGGGGGGGATATAACCCCCCTATATATTTTATATTTGATTTCAGATTTTTCTGCAACCCTGGGGAGTCCCCCAAGTTTGAAGGAAAATCTGTTCAGAATCAGTGTGGCCCCATTCTGTGTATTTAGGTATCCATAGATGGGAGCCTCATGTCTCTATTAGTATATAGATGCTGCCATGCACAGAAACACTTGATTCATCAAAACGCTGCTGCTGCTGGGCCCAGAGTGGCTGCCAACATCCACTGCCATCATGGCCAGGTCAAAGCAGCTGCCAGGGTCCTCTTCCACCATAGGCTGCTGGCATTCACTGTGTGGCCGGTCTGGAGCAGCTTCATTATGTGCTAACAGATGTATTTGGGGGGGATATAACCCCCCTATATATTTTATATTTGATTTCAGATTTTTCTGCAACCCTGGGGAGTCCCCCAAGTTTGAAGGAAAATCTGTTCAGAATCAGTGTGGCCCCATTCTGCGTATTTAGGTATCCATAGATGGGAGCCTCATGTCTCTATTAGTATATAGATGCTGCCATGCACAGCAACACTTGATTCATCAAAACGTACTTAGCCACAAAAATAGCACAAATCAAACAGATTTAATAGAGAAATGATACCCATTATTAAGCTGGACTGACTTGCCCGATTATATTAAGACTCACAAGGAGGAATCCCATATCTCCCTCCCCATCACCAAGCCTGGTGCAGTTCCAGGCCACACCACCTACTCTTGGACCAGTGTCCTCCTCTGCCATGGTCAGGCCCGGAACAGCAGCTCTCTGCCTCTGCTGCTGCTGGGCCCAGAGTGGCTGCCAGCGTCCACTGCCATCATGGCCAGGTCAAAGCGGCTGCCAGGGTCCTCTTCCACCACGGGCTGCTGGCATCCACTGTGGGGCCGGTCTGGAGCAGCTTCATTATGTGCTAACAGATGTATTTGGGGGGGATATAACCCCCCTATATATTTTATATTTGATTTCAGATTTTTCTGCAACCCTGGGGAGTCCCCCAAGTTTGAAGGAAAATCTGTTCAGAATCAGTGTGGCCCCATTCTGTAAGAGTCAGACTCGACTGTGTGACTGAACAACAACATATATATGTGTGTGTGTGTGTGTGTGGATATTTTATAGATAGATAGATAGATAGATAGATAGATAGATAGATAGATAGATAGATAGATAGATAGATAGATAGAACAGTGTTAAAACTGTACTCTTTATATTAATATTGTGTATTTTTCCTAAAGGATATCTGCCATATATTTATACGGTTTTACATATTGTAATCTCTGATCAGCTGTATATATCTATGTTACCATTGATTATTACCTGTTAATATAGAATCTTATATTGTAATAAAGTATATAAAAATAGTTGGAAGTGGGCTGCTTCTCATGACTCACTTGTAGAGTGTCTCTATGCTACTTTCTTCTTCTCAATCATCATCAGTCGCTGCACATGAATATTTTATGGTTAACGTGCAGCAGGGGTCATTTTGTAGAAAAAGAGGTGCAGGCGCTCATTAGCATAACTTATTTGCATATGCCACACCCCCAGACATCACCGGAAGTGTGTCAGAAGGCAACACCCACCACTTAGGCTCCACTGGACTGTTTTGGATTGCTAGCTATTGGGGGGGGGAGAGAACATGTAGATCTGCCCTCGCAGAGGAGGGAGAACTTGTACCTGAATAAAATTTGGTCTTAAAGGTGCCACTGGACTGTTGTGGACCGGAGGGCCGGGGGAAGCTCTGCAATTTACCTGGCTGCTTCTTTCTCTGACTGAGGGCTGCTGGGAGCAGGGGGTGGGGCTTGTTGCATGTGCCCGCCCCCTGGGCTCTTTACTGCCGGAGCTCCGCTCCTGTGCGCTCCTGCAGGAAATGACCCCTGATGTGCAGGATTTCTGAGTATACCAAGCTATGTTTCCTGGACAAAACACACCCAAATTTGCTGCTGAGGTTCTCCCCCCCAGCTCAGCCTGTTCCTCTGCCTCCTCCTTCCTAGCCATATGACTACCAAGTAAGAGATTCACAATCCCTTTGGGGTCCCAGCCAGGGTTGCCAACCTACAGGTGGGTCCTCCTGGAGACCTCCCAGATCTATAACTGATCTCCAGACTGCAGAGATTAGTTCCCCTGGAGGAAAAAAAGGTGCTTTGGAGGGTGGGCTCCATGGCTTTATACCTTGCTGAGGTCCCTCCCCTCCCCAAACCCCACTCACACTAGGCTTCAACCCCAAATCTCCAGGAATTTCCAACCTGGAGTTGGCAAGCCTAGTCCCTGGCCCACAGTTCGAGAACCACTGAAAAAAATCATTATAAGAAAAAGCCTTAAAAAAAAAAAAAGGCTGTTGTGCAAGATAACATCCATGATAAAACCGAGGCAGAAAGCGAGGGATATGAGTGGACGAGCCGTACGAGTGGGATTTAGAAAACCTTGTTCTCTCTGAGCCCTCAACAAGACTTCCCATTACTGGCCGCGCTGGAAGCGCAGCTCTGCTAACAGCCCGGCCTTCGCAATCGCTGTGTCAGCAGATCCAAGCTTGGGCCAGGAGGGTAATGGCTACAGGAAAGCAGCAACACGCACCATGACATCATCCTGTCACTGCAGGGATTAAAAAGCCAAAGAATGGCTGGGCTGGATCCGAGGACGGCCCGCCCACTCCGGCATCCTGTTTCCAAGAGCGGCCAGCCAAAAGCCTCTGGGAAGCCCATGAGCAAGCCCGATGGGGATTGCCACCTCCTGGAACGAGTCCCCGGCATCTGGTACTCAGCAGGGTTATATGCGCTACGTATGCGCTCGGTCTTAGCCAAAAGGCCGAGAAGCGATGCAGGATTAGACAAGATCGCAAGCACGGCGTGAGTGGCTCACGGACGCTTCTATATTTCTCTTTACTGATGCTGCGAGAGCCCGTGGCGGTTCTGGCCGAAGCAGGCTGACAGCGCAGTCCTAAGCAGGTCTACTCAGAATCCGATTCAGTGGGGCTTACTCCCAGGAAAGCATTCTTGGGATTGCTCCATAACATGGCAAAAAAAACCCCCAAAACCCACACACACTGGTTTTGTAACTAGGATTGCCAACTGCCTGGAGGGGAAAATGTCCTGCCCGTTTAAGAGAGGCTTAATGGGCTGTGATTTACCAGATGATGCTAGGGCAGCCAGCTCCATGTTGAGAAATTCCTGGAGTTTTTTTTTGGGGGGGATGCCAAGACTGAGGAGGGTGGGGTTTGGTGAAGGGAGGGACTTCATTGAGGAGAAGAAGAAGGAGGAGAAGGAGGAGGAGGAGGAGGAGGGATTGGATTTATACCCCGCCCTTCACTACCCGAAGGAGTCTCAGAGCAGCTTACAAACTCCTTTCCCTTCCCCTCCCCACAACAGACACCTTGTGAGGTAAAAGAAGAAGAAGAAGAAGAAGAAGAGATTGGATTTATACCCCGCCCTTCACTACCCGAAGGAGTCTCAGAGCGGCTTACAAACTCCTTTCCCTTCCCCTTCCCACGACAGACACCCTGTGAGGTAAAAGAAGAAGGAGAAGAGATTGGATTTATACCCCGCCCTTCACTACCCGAAGGAGTCTCAGAGCGGCTTACAAACTCCTTTCCCTTCCCCTTCCCACGACAGACACCCTGTGAGGTAAAAGAAGAAGGAGAAGAGATTGGATTTATACCCCGCCCTTCACTACCCGAAGGAGTCTCAGAGCGCCTTACAAACTCCTTTCCCTTCCCCTTCCCACGACAGACACCCTGTGAGGTAAAAGAAGAAGGGATTGGATTTATACCCTGTCCTTCACTACCCAAAGGAGTCTCAGAGCGGCTTACAAACTCCTTTCCCTTCCCCTCCCCACAACAGACACCCTGAGAGGCAGGTAGGGCTGAGAGAGCTCTTGACAGAAACGGCTCTTGAGAGAACATCTCTGCAAGAACTTGTGACTTACCCAAGGTCACACCAGCAGCTGCATGTGGAGGCGTGGGGCATCAAACCCGGTTCTTCCAGATTACAGTCCGCACTCCTAACCACTACACCAAACTAAAGCAGCTGTTTTCTCCTGGTGAACCGATCTCTATCGGCTGGAGATCAGTTGTAATACCAGGAGATCTCCAGACCCCACCTGGAGCTTGGCAACACTAGGTGACTGTTTACCTCCTTGCCTTGGAAATCTTAAGCAGCCCATTTCTACACATGAACCATCTATTAAAGGGACAAGACACTTCTCTCCTGGCCTGTTGCCAACGTTATTGCTTCTATATGTTAAAAGTTCTGTTTCTGCTAGCATAGCTTGTAAGGAGATTTTGGCTGCTGTCCTAATAATGCTTTCTTGGGCTGGGAGTATGTCCCATTGAATAAAATGGGTCTTGCTTCAGATTAAGAACATAAGAACATAAGAGATGCCAATGTTGGATCAGGCCAAAGTCCCATCTAGTCCAACACTCGGTCACACAGTGGCCAAAAATACCAGTTGCCATCAGGAGGTCCACCAGTGGGGCTAGGACATTAGATATGTTAAAAGTTCTGTTTCTACTAGCATAGCTTGTAAGGAGATTTTGGCTGCTGTCCTAATAATGCTTTCTTGGGCTGGGAGTATGTCCCATTGAATAAAATGGGTCTTGCTTCAGAGTAGACTTGTTTAGGGCTGCTCTCTGTATGACTTTACTCGGGCATCACTGCCAGGTTTGCCAGTGGAAAGGAGAAAGGGACTTGTATTAGCACTTTGAACACCCATAAAAGACAATAATGCTCGGAAAAGTTGAAGGTAGCAGAAGAAGAGGAAGACACGAGAAGGATTGACTCCATCGAGGAAGCCACGGCCCCTGGTTTGCAAGACCTGAGCAAGGCTGTTAACAAGTGGATGTTTTGGAGGTCATTAATTTAGTCATGCCGGCCACATGACCACGGAAACGTCTTCGGACAGCGCTGGCTCTTCGGCGGAGCACCTTAAAGACTAATAAAATCTGTGGCAGGAGATGAAGTTTTGTGAGTCACTGCTCACTTCTTCAGATACAGAACAACATAAGAACATAAGAGAAGCCCATGTTGGATCAGGCCAATGGCCCATCCAGTCCAACTCTCTGTGTCACACAGTGGCCAAAAATGCCAGGTGCCATCAGGAGGTCCACTAGTGGGGCCAGGACACTAGAAGCCCTCCCACTGTTAGCCCCCACCCCCCAAGCACCAAGAATACAGAGCATCACTTGCTCCAGCCAGAGAGTCCCTATCTATAGCCACTGATGGACCTCTGCTTCATATGTTTATCCAGTTCCCACTTGAAGCCATCCATGCTTGTAGCCGCCACCACTTCCTGTGGCAGTGAATTCCATGTGTTAATCACTCTTTGGGTGAAGAAGTACTTCCTTTTATCCTTTCCAACCCGACTGCTCAGCAGTTTCATTGAGTGCACACGAGTTCTTGTATTGTGAGAAAGGGAGAAAAGTACTTCTTTCTCTACCTGCTCTATCCCAGGCATAATCTTATAAACCTCAATCATGTCACCCCTCAGCCGTCATTTCTCCAAGCTAAAGAGCCCCAAGCGCTTTAACCTTTCTTCATTGGGAAAGTGTTCCAACCCTTTTATCATTCTAGTTGCCCTTTTCTGCACTTTTCCCAATGCTATAATATCCTTTTTGAGGTGTGTTGACCAGAATTGTACACAGTACTTCAAATGAGGTTGCACCATTGATTTATACCGGGGCATTATGAAGTGAGCAGTGATTCATGAAAGCTCATCCCCTGCTACATTAACAAAACCTTTAAGGTGCTACTGGACTCTTGCTCTTTTCTGTTAATTCATAGGGTTGCCACAAGTTGGAAGTGCCTTGACAGCCCTTAAAACATGTATACACACGACATCCAGAGTGTTTTTGTGACCAGAGAGCACTTTAGGTCAACAGCTTGAGTAACTTTCAAACATGTTTGCAGAGCATTGAGAGCAAGCTAACTCAGAAAGGAAGTGTTTGAGGCACTAGAACTCTTCTCTGGCTGTGGTCACACGGAGCATTAGCCACGCTACAGAGACAGAAGATAGGCGGATTTTCCAGGCGCGATCACACCACAACATGTGGGAAGCGTAGAGCTCCCATGGCTCACCCGAGGCTTCCTGCCGAAGATGCGGCTTAAAAAACTAGTACCTCCGAGGTACTAGTTTCTGGAAACCGCGGGGCAAGGTCGGGCGTCTGATCGCGTTTCCGGTGGTAGGCCATGGCATCCAGCGCCCGCCCATGTCCCGTCGCAAAAAGGTTTTTTCCCCCCAAGTCTCCATGGGATGCGCACACGCACCCAACGGCGCATGCGCACACTTCGTTTAAAAACAAACAACACAACCCCGTTTGCCGTGCCGTACCCCCCCACACACACTTCTGGCTCAGCCTGCTCGAACGAACTCTCTGCACCGGGCGGCAGAGGGGGAGGTGCAGGGGGTGTGTGGCGAGAGGGCGGCCCGGTTGAAGCGCCTCCTGGAGGGGACTGGACGAAGGACACAGTTTGCATTCCTCTGCAGCCCTGGAAGGGTTTAAACCCGCTGAGCCTTTTGAGCCTTTTGCTAGAGAGGTCACTTCTTTGCCGCACCGCAGGATTGTCCTGTGATCAGCACTTCCCCCCTAACCACAGGACCTCAATGGGACCTCAACAGGACGTCTGATCGCGCAGCCGCGCATTATTTTGCTCTGGGGCAAACAGCCACGCTTCCCCCCGCACATTTTCCGACCCGTGTGACCGGAGCCTCTGTAGGATGGCAACCCAAGGGAACCAGTGTTCCCTCTAAGCTGAGTCAGTGTGAGCTAGCTCACAGGTTTTTTTAGCCTGCAGCTCACACGTTTTTGTCTTAGCTCAGGAAGGATGGCTCCAGAGCAAACTAATTTGTGCAGTAGCCAACTCGCTTGTTCTCAACTTTAATGCCAAGAGCTCACAAGGTAGAATTTTTGCTCACAAGACTCCACAGCTTAGAGGGAGCATTGACAGGAACCTGCATCGACGTCACTTAGCCCTGAGCTGGATTGCCCAGGCAAGCCCGATCTCATCAGATCACGGAAAACAAGCGGGGCCGACGCTGGCCAGTATTCGGAGGAATACTGGGGCTGAGATGTAGAGGCAGGCAATATCAAAACCACCTCTCTGAAAGGTCCAAGCCCCACTAGGGGTCGCCAGAAGTCAACCATGACTTCCAGGCTCACACACACACAAAATACTCACCAAAAATAAAAATAAAATAGTAACTTTAGCTCCTGCGTATTCTGACACACACCTACCCACCCATGTCGCCGGGACAGTAATTTTATTGAGGAACCACGGGGAAGCACGCGTTGGGAATATGCTCTGTGTGGATTACACATCCCATCCCCTGAAAATCATCTTACAGCCACACCCTGAGGATTATCACATGAAACCCATGTTTACTGTTCTTTAATTATTTTAGCACGGAAAGCGTTTATCTACTGTTGATTAAAAGAACCCTGCATATAAACCATCTTCTCTGAGGCAGAAAGGTGTGGCAAAATTAAAAAAGGATAGAACATCTTAAGAAAACCCCGTCCAGCATGCTTGTTTTATGAATGAAAGCTTTGTAAGTGCTTCTAAATGAATTTTGAAAGTGGGGGGGGGGAGGAGAAGAATGAAGATGAATGCTGACAGGTGATACAGGATCAAAAGCGAAAAGGGAGTCTTTGTACCTTTATCACTCAAATTTCTTTTTTCGCAGATATTTTTTTGATTGGGTGTTTGAAGTTCAAAAAGGAGAGAGAGAAAGAGAGGAAAGAGAAAGAGACTTAGAGACATCCGGGGCTGCTTCCGCATAGAACTATGTCGATTTGTAGTTTTTTACAGGGCAGGTCTGTGTGAAAACACCGACTTCAGGAAATTAATTTTACAATCAGATGGGAATTTAAAGATGTCGTTTATGTTGTACACCAAAGATAAGACAGAGTGCACCTTGCCAACTCTTAAACACTAAAACAGCCCATATAGTTTAAGGCGTGTGTTCTTAAATGGTTGTGTGTTTTTATAATAAAAGAGAGAGATTGTGAACCGATTATTCACATGTTTACTACAAGCTGCTCCTCTTTTTAGTTCTTCACAGTTGCAGTGAATTGTGTCTTTGTCATTTAGGGGACCTATTCTCTGGTTGCAATAGAAACACCTTTAGCACAGTTCAGTTTTTACTCTTAGGAAGCTCTGCATGGTTGGGGAACAAGAGGCATTGCTGAGAGCTGAGGTGGAGGAAGCTATGTATCTAATTCTGAACTGGGCCCAAGAGTACAGATTTCTGCATGACAGGGCCAGGTACAGAAAGATGTTTCTACCAATCAGGGGGAATACCCACATTTGCAGAAAAATCTTACACTTGTAAACTGGGGGTGTGCATTCGGTATAAACCAAGCTGAAAAATACCCAATAAATACCTTATTGATATTTATTGGGTATTTTCTCAGCCAACCATTGAGAGGACTAGTGAAAAATCCTGAAAATATTTGGGATTTTGGGGGGCCTCCAGATAGCAGCAGTTACAGGGCATTTGAAGGGCTCTCGGTGCCTTTAAATGCCTTCAGAGTGAACTCTCAGCAAGGAATTTAAAGTTTAGCAAGGCATAAAGTTTAAATTTAAAGTTTAAATGCCTTTGGAGTTAACTCACAGTGACTTACAGAAGGCATTTAAAAGGACCATGTTTAATCTTTTTGAATTTGGAGGGGGGGGTTGAGGAGAGGCACCAGCAGCTATGCTGCAAATTTGGTACCTCTATCTCAAAAAGCAGCTCTCCCCAGAGCCCCAGATACCCCTGGATAAATTCTCCATTATAGTCTATGGGGACCATTGAGTCAGGGCTCTTTTTGTAGAAAAAGCCCAGCAGGAACTCATTAGCATAATAGGCCACACCCAACAGCAGAAACTCATTAGCATATTAGGCCACACCCCTGACAGCACAGCTCATTAGCACATTAGGCTGCATCCCCATATTACCAGAAGTGTGGTTATCCAGCCACACCCACCTTTTGCTTGTTATTCTGTTTACCTTGTTTGTGGTCAAAACCCAGGGCTCTTTTGTAGCAGGAACTCCTTTGCATGTTAGGCCACACACCCCTAATGTAGCCAATCCTAATGAGTTTCTGCTGTTGGGTGTGGCCTTGAAGCCCCGCCGCCCCCACGAAGATTACGCCTATGCTGAGATCTCACATGGTTACCTTATGGGATCTTCCTAGCCTTTTGGAATGCCTAGGAAGTTTCAGACAGCAGACT
Organism: Gekko japonicus; assembly: GCF_001447785.1. Lineage (NCBI taxonomy): Eukaryota > Metazoa > Chordata > Lepidosauria > Squamata > Gekkonidae > Gekko > Gekko japonicus. The sequence continues at coordinate 77,016 of NW_015160265.1, read as the reverse complement.
GCAATGTGCTAAATAATACATAATGGCTGTTGCAGTTTCATTCTGAAATTTGAGGTTATTTGGAGGTAGATTGCCAGCTAGATGGAGAAAAAATGTCCTGTCCTTTTAGTGGAGGCTGAATGAGATGTCCTGAAGCCAAAAAATACTGGGGGGGGGGGGTTGTGTGTGTAGACCCCTATTGTAAACAAATTAAGAAGGGATTTTTTTTTAAGGTTTAAAATGCTGAGATCTCACATGGTTACCTTATGGGATCTTCCTAGCCTTTTGGAATGCCTAGGAAGTTTCAGACAGCAGACTGCAATGTGCTAAATAATACATAATGACTGTTGCAGTTTCATTCTGAAATTTGAGGTTATTTGGAGGTAGATTGCCAGCTAGATGGAGAAAAAATGTCCTGTCCTTTTAGTGGAGGCTGAATGAGATGTTATTTATCAGGTAAATAACTGATTTTAACTACCCACACATTGATTGGGTCAATATGTATTCAAGTCGGAAAATGAGATTGAGTTTCTAGACACTCTCAATGACTGTGCTATGGAGCAGATGGTCACAGAACCTATCAGGGGAAAGGTGATTCTGGATTTGGTCCTAAGTAATGCCCAAGACTTGGTGAGAGATGTAAAAGTGATTGCAGCACTTGGGAACAGTGACCATAATGTTATTGAGTTCAACATTTGTATAAATAGGGAGTTGCCCAAAAAGACCAACACAACCACTTTTAACTTTAAAAGGGGTAACTTCTCTGAAATGAGGGGACATGTGAGGAGGGACATGTGAGCTGAGACAAATAAAATTAATTTCAATAGAGATAAGTGCAAAGTCCTACACTTAGGTACAAAAAAT
>NW_015160265.1:40600-74368 GCF_001447785.1 Gekko japonicus | reverse complement strand
TAGGCACATAGATGAACAAAACCTATTGAGGCAGACTCAGCACGGTTTCTGTAAGGGAAGATCTTGTCTCACTAACCTGTTAGTGTTCTTTGAGGGGGTGAACAAACATGTGGACAAGGGGGATCCAATAGATATTGTTTACCTTGACTTTCAGAAAGCTTTTGATAAAGTTCCTCATCAAAGGCTCCTAAGTCCCCCCCCCCCCCCCCCGCTCCCAGTCCCAGCAGGAAGGGGCTGGGTTGCCTTGAGAAAGGTCGGGTCTGTGCACTGCCAATTTTTTTGTGCTGCTCTGGTCAGCCAGGGCTAGTGCCCTGCACTCTGTTCCCCCGCCCGAGGAATCCTCCCCAATTCCCTTGCCTAAACAATCCACAGGAAGGGGAGAGGGATGTGATCTAGAATAGGACCTAGAATAATACCTTTTCCAGCTCCCTCATGGGGATGATTTGGAGTTGGGAGTAGGCAGTGAAGTGGCTAAATTTGCGGATGATACAAAGTTGTTCAGGGTGCTGAAAACCAGTGAGGATTGTGAGGCACTCCAAAGGGATCTGTCAAAGATGGGCAAGTGGGCGTCAATATGGCAAATGGGGTTCAATGTGGCCAAGTGCAAGGTGATGCACATTGGAGCCAAAAATCCTAAATATAAATACATGTTGATGGGGGTCTGAACTGGCAGAGACTGATCAAAGACTGACCAAGAGAGAGATCTTGGAGTCGTAGTAGATAACTCACTGAAAATGTTGAGACAGTGTGCAACTGCAATAAAAAAGGCCAACGCTATGCTGGGGATTATTAGGAAGGGAACTGAAAACAAAATCATCCAATATTATAATGCCCCTGTATAAATCGATGGTGTGACCACATTTGGAATACAGTGTACAATTCTTGTCTCCACACCTCAAAAAGGATATTATAGCATTGGGGAAAGTGCAGAAAAGAACAACTAAAATGATAAAAGGGTTGGAACACTTTCCCTATGAGGAAAGGTTAAAGCGATTGGGGCTCTTTAGCTTGGAGAAACGAAGGCTGAGGGGTTTACAAGATTATGCCTGAGAAGAAACTGATATTGTTAAAGAATTTCTATTTCTTGGCTCCATCATCAACCCAAAGGAAGACTGCGACCAAGAAATCAGAAGCGGGTAGAGACTGGAAAGGGCAGCCATGAAGGAAATAGAAAAGATTCTTCAGTGTAAGGATGTGTTGCTGGCAACCCAGATCATGATCAGTATTCCCCATTACTATACATGGGTGTGAAAGTTGGACAGTGAAGAAAGATGGCAGGAAGAAAGTGGATTCATTTCAAATGTGGTGTTGGAGGAGAGTTCTACAGATACCGTGGACCACCAAGGAGACAAGTAAGTGTGTTCAAGATCAAATCAAGACTGAACTCTCCCTAAAAACGAAAATGACTCAACTGAGACTATCATACTTATGAGAAGACAAGAGTCACTGGAAAAGACAATAATACTAAGAAAAGTTCAAGGCAGCAGGAAAAGAGGAAGACCCAACATGAGATGCACTGACTCGATTAAAAGAAGCCACAGCCCTCGGGTTGCAAGCAGTGTTCCCTCTAAGCTGAGTTAGTGTAAGCTAGCTCACAGTTTTTTAGCCTCTGGCTCACAGATTTTTGTCTTAGCTCAGGAAGGAGGGCTCCAGAGCAAACTGATTTATGCAGGAGCCAACTCGCTCGCTCACAACTTTAATGCTAGTAGCTTAAAAAGTAGAATTTTTGCTCACAAGACTCCACAGCTTAGAGGGAACATTGGTTTATATGCACATAGTGCCTTATGTGAGCTGCCCTGAGCCCATTCGCGGGGAGGGCGAAGTACAAATGTAATAAATAAATAAATTAATAAATTAATAAATAAATTAAAAGAAGCCACAGCCCTCGGGTGGCAAGACCTGAGCAAGGCTGTTAAGGATAGGATGTTTTGGAGGTCATTAGTTCATAGGGTCACCATAGGTTGGAAGCAACTTGACAGCACATCACACATACAAACACAGATGTTCCAAAATCATAGAATCATAGAGTTGGAAGGGACCTCCAGGGTCCACCACCCCCCCCTGCACAATGCAGGAAATTCACAAAATACCCCCCCACACAATCTCAGTGACTGCTATTCCATGCCCAGAAGATGATTAAAAAAAAACCCTCCAGGATCCCCAGCCAAATTGTCCTAGGGAAAAATAGCTTCCTGACCCCAGTGTGGCGATCAGCCTTTCCCTGGGCGTGTAAGAAAGGGCCACAAGAACTAATCACTGATGCAACCCTTCCTGCCCTCCCTCTCATGATCTGCCTAGTCAGTTTCCATTCTCTTAAGGCAGTTGCAGCTTCTATGATGAATACATGGCTAGTTAGGCTTCACTCCACACTTTTCTTATTGACTTCACCTCAGGGCAAGGAAAAGATAAAGAGGAGATCAGATCTTCTTCCAAGGTCAAAGACCACACTGACAGAGTACGCACAATCCACTGGCTCTCTGATTCTCTTTGCTGTATATACTGGGCCTTGATCTGCACGGAAAGGATACAGACAGCAGAGCTCTTTGCCAAACAAAGTAGGAGATGGCTGATGCAAAAGAACTGGTTACGCAATTGGCAGGGGGAACTTCCAGCGGACAGTGATTAGAATGCTCGCACCAGGTGCCGTCTCCATGTTGTTGCAAACTAAAAGAATTAAAAATGCCTACCGTAAATAATAATATAACTCCTGATCTTGAAGGCTGAGATGACACGACCCAAGGGTCAAAAGAAGGGAAAAAGCAATTGGCAAGAGTTCATTGACAATCAGCCATTGACTGAGCATGTGCAATGGACAGTTTTAATCTTTAAAGGTCTAGATTTGTGTTGTTGTGGCCTGGATAGCCCAAGATGGGTCTATCTTGTCAGATCTCAGAAGCGAAACAGGGTCAGCCCTGATAAGCACTTGGATTAGCACCCACCAAAGGAAGTCTAGGGTTGCTGTGCAGAGGCAAGCAATAGTAATCCACCTTTATATGTCTCTTGCCTTGGAAACCCAATGAGGTCACCATAAGTTGGCTGCAAGTCGATGGCAAAAAAAAAAATTGTGTTGGGGAACATGCTATAAAGCAGGGGCTTTAGGTCACCACTCAGTTGACTGAGGGCAATAAATGTATGCAAAGTGGTCTGTTGGCAAGTCTTCCATGCATGATGTCACTGGATTCACCCGGTGTGTGAACCACAGTGCTTAGCAAATGGAGAGCAGGAATTGGATTCAGGTCTTCTCTATAAATTCATAGTGTGGTCACGTCAGTTCAGTTCATTTATTACCATCAATGACCATATTGAAACATTGCACAATATAAAAGATAATAGCTTAAAAGAAATATAATGTCATTAGGGTATACAGGTCATCATATTTCACAAGCAAAATGTACCGATCATCATTTTTAAAAAAGCATATATTATTCTAAACATAGTGTGGTCTTGAACAATCATTTCTCAGTTGGGTTGTTGTAATAACACAGAGAGAACATAAGAAGAGCCCTGCTGGATCAGACCAGTGGTCCATCTAGTCCAGCATCCTGTCTCACACAGTGGCCAACTAGTTCCTCTGGAGGGCCAACAACAGGGCATAGAGGCCGAAGCCTTCATAAGAACATCAGGAGACCCCTGCAGGATCAGACCGATCATCTTCATCCGGGATCGCAATGCCCGTGGTCATGAGGTCTCTGCATATATCGACTATGCACACCGGCTGAAGGTGGACGACTTTGAAGTTTATTTCTCTAGCAAGAAGAAGCTTTTCCCCAGACGCTCGGACCTGAGGTTCTTTTTTTAAAATTCTTTCTCTTTAGCAAAATCTAGGCAGTTAGATGGTGCAGAGCTACTCTGGTCCCAAGCCCACTGATTTCACTAGACTGGAGAAACTCTGCATCGGATTGAACTGAGAGTCCCCCCTGGCATTTACCGAAAGGCCAAGGATCTTTATCTCAGCTAGAACTGAGAATGCCCCCAGTCTTCTGGGCGACAGCCATTGACTTCAGTGGGGTTCTGTTCGTTTTAATCCAATCCAGTCATCTTAATAAGGCTGTGTATGTATGTGCCCACTGGCATGCTGGCAAATGTTGTGGAGGGTGCCCTCAGAACCTCTGCGAGATCTCTACCCCCATTGGTTCCCATCATGTGGTTAAGCACAGCAGGTTTCTCAGAAAGCAGACGATCACATTGGAACCTCGGCTGCAGTACTGAGCCTGAGAGAAAGTGAAACTCGGGAAAGCTTTGTGTTTCCCACCGAGAAGAAACCTTTGCAAAGTCTTTGCATGCCTCTCCTTCAGGCAGAATGAAACAGCACGTGTGCAGAGAAGCGCTTTGCGATTAGCGCTGGGAGCAAAAGGCCGTGCCAGAGAGCCGAACCAAATCTTCGTGAAACAGTTCGTGAAAACTGAATGCATGGGATCTGAATGCCGAGGCAGTTTCTCTTCTGAATCTTGCAAGGGGCACTCTTGGCACAGTGCAAGGATTTTGGGATGAGATAGGTGTATGTCAGTGTGTGAAGTGGACAGGATGATGGTTTCCGGTTTGGTGTAGTGCCAGTTTGGTGTAGTGGTTAGGAGCGTGGACTGTAATCCAGGAGAACCGGCTTTGATGTCCCCACTCCTCCACATGCAGCTGCTGGTGTGACCTTGGGTCAGTTACAAATTCTTTCAGAGCTGTTCTCTCAAGAGCAGTTCTTGAAAGAAATCTCTCTGCCCCAACTACCGCACAGGGTATCTGTTTTTGGGGGAAAGGGATGGAATTGTAAGCCGCTCTGAGACTCCTTTGGGTAGTGGGCAGGGTATAAATCCAATCTCTCCTTCGCCTTCTCCTTCTCCTTATCATAGAATCATAGAGTTGGGACCTCCAGGGTCCCAACCCCCTGCATGATGCAGGAAATTCACAAATACCTCCCCCTCCACATCCGCAGTGACTGCTGTTCCATGCCCAGAAGATGACCAAAAACCTCCAGGATCCCTGGGCAAACTGGCCTGGAGAAAAATTGCTTCCTGACCCCAAAGTAGCAATCAGCATTTCCCTGGGCGTGTAAGAAAGGGCCACAAGAACAAAGCACTGAGGCAACCCTTCCTTCCCTCCCTCTCATGATCTCCCTAAGTTCACAGAATCAGCATTGCTGTCAGGGCCATCTGACTCAGCCCTACCCCGCCTTCCTGAGTAGATATAAATTACCTGCCTACCATTTTTCTTCTCACCTTGACACAGAAAGTACCCCATCTTTCTGTGTTATACCTCTGAGGATGCCAGTCACAGCTGCTGGTGAAACGTCAGGTCCTACAATGCCAAGACCACGGCCATACAACCCGGAAAATCTACAACTACCATCCAGCCTCTGTTTGCAAACCTCCAAAGAGGAACCGCTCTAACTGTCAGGAAGTTCTTCCTAATGTTTAGCCAAAGACTCTTCTGATTTATTTTATTTTATTTTTTGTTTTAATTAGGATTTTATTGAAGTCAAAAGCTACGTTCAGAGTAACCGCATATAAAACATGTCAAAACAACTCTGCACCATCCTGTGTACTTGTACTTGAAGATGGTTGTCATATCACCTCTCAGTCATCTCCTCTCCAGGCTAAACATACCGTTCTCTTTCTCCTTCTCCATACGTATTGAGCCCTTCATATTCCTGAATGGGTGCAAGTATCGGCTCGGAATGTGTGACTTGAGGATCAGAAAACTTCAGGGAGATGGGAGGCCTTTTTCATATATATGGCATATAGCTTAATTTCTTTTTCAGTTGATCCCTCAACATTTTATGGTCTGCAACTCTATTTGTGTGTGTGTGTGTGTGTGTGTGTGTGCGCGCGTGTGTGTGACTCTACCGGAAAGCATTGCATTTGGAGGCAGTAGGGCATTCTGTTGTGTTTGCTCTACGACAGCCACTTCATATGTGCTTGATGCTCCCTTGTATGAGGAAAACGTGTATGCCGGGCTTGCCCTCTGAATGGACAATTATTTCCTTACAAAGAATCCTCTTCCAGATCCTGAACAGAGGTCCATCAGTGGCTATTAGCCACAAGGTATAGATAGGGACTCTCGGTCTGGGGCAAGGGATGCTCTGTATTCTTGGTGCTAGGGAGGGGCAACAGTGGGAGGGCTTCTAGTGTCCTGGCCCCACTGGTGGACCTCCTGATGGCACCTGGTATTTTTGCCCACTGTGTGACACAGAGTGTTGGACTGGATGGGCCGTTGGCCTGATCCAACATTGGCTTCTCTTATGTTCTTATGTTCTTATCCTCACACCCGAATGAACCTTAATCTTCCTCATCAAAAGCCAATTCAAAGATAAAGGGCCTTGTAACAAGGACTTCCCAGAGTGGCTTGGCCTCCATCCTGGTTGAGTCTCTTGGGAAAGTGCATTGGACGTTTTCGGGGCAGGCACCCAACAATGTCTCTGTGCACTATCCAGATTTTGCACAGCAGTGTATTTGGTCGATCTAATACAGGGATTCCCCAACGTGTTGCCCGGGGATGCCACGGCACCTGCCAACACCTTTCCTGGGCCCTGCCACGTGTTGTTGTTTTTAAATGGGTGGGGCCAGATGGGGCTTTTGCCCAGCAAGGCTTCTGATTGGCTCTAGTTTTGTCACCACCAAAGCTTGTTGCAAGACATTTTGAAGGATAAGGACCTTCAAAGAAACAGCAAGAGTGAGCGACTTTCCCTTCAGTTCCTTGGATACAGAAAGTAAAATAGCTGGCACCTTATAGGAGAAGAGGATCGGGGCTTTGGCTCCATGGAAGAGCCTCTGCTTGGCATGCAGAAGGTCCCAAGTTCAATCCCCAGCATCTCCAGTTCAAAGGACCAGGCAGTAGGTGATGTGAAGGACCTCAGCCTGAGACCCTGGAGAGCCGCTGCCAGTCTGAGTAGAGAATACTGAGCTTGATGGACTGGTGGTCTGATTCCGTGTCAGGCAGCTTCCCGTGTGTTCACATGCATGTGATTAGAATTTCCTTTTCCACTCGCCACCAGCAAGGGGGATCTGCTGGGCTAGTATTCCCTGCGGTCCCTGAGCCTGCCTGGCTGATGTCCGGATGGGAATTCTGCTGTGTTCTTCTAGCTGAGCGACGTCTATCTGGCTAGATCATTTGGTTCTGTCTTGCTGTTTGTGTGGCTGCCCGCTTTCTGCTCCCACACCTCGAGTGGGAATAGCTCAAGGCAGTTAAACGCACAGCCTCTTATCTTCCCATCTTCTGTTTCAGCAGACAGTGGTGGGGCTCAACATGACAGACTCCCTGCTTGCATTCGACTTTAATCACTTCTGGTTGTTGTAGTGAGATTAAAGAGAAGCCCGGCACAGAATCTAACATCCTGAACTCCTCTCCTAAATTTGGAAGGCGTTCACTTTCACGTCTTGCTAGCCAAGTGCTTGCCTAGACTCATTTCTTCTTATTTTGTCTGTTGCGCCGGGATGAATACGAATTTACTTTACAGGATCTGGCAAGGAATCTTCCCAGTCCCACCCCCCCTATTAAAACACAAATGACCAACGCAGCTATCAAGGGACAGGCAATCTTTTGTGTGTGATTTAACTACACTGGTTGGCCTCTTTGGGAATAATCCACAGTTATCAAAATATCCAGCCCAACCAGTTGTAACAGAAGCAAGCATGTCTTTTAAATGAAGTTAAGGACACAAGAAAAACCCTGCTGGATCATACCAGTAGTCCATCTAGTCCAGTATTCTGTCTCACACAGTAGTCAGCCGTTTATTCTGGAGGGCCAGTAACAGGGTGCAGATATTTATTTATTTATTTATTATATTTATACCCCGCCCATCCTGCGAGCAGGCTCAGGGCGGCTAACAAAGCGGTACCATGTACCTAATTGGCATACCATAAAAGTCTTAAAACTCTATAAAATCACACAAAACATACTCAATTCAAAACATAATTAACAATTAACAGTAAAGTGCATACAATACTAAAGATTCGATGGCGTGCATTCCGGCTCTCAATCTGCGTATGGAGATATGGAGGCCTTCTCCTGATGTTGCCTCCCGGCACTGGGATTCAGAGGTTGACTGCCTCTGACAATGGAGGTTCCCTTTAACTACGATGGCTAGTAGCCACTGACATGAATCTGTTTAATCCCCTTTTAAAGCTGTCTGTGCCTATGGCCATTGCTACATCCTCTGGCAGCGAACTCCAATTTTAACCACTCAATGAGAAAAGAAGTATTTCCTAATTCCTATTGGCCCCACCAGCTGATCAATGAAAGCTTTAAAACTGACTCTTCTAACCTTAATTCAAAGTGTAGTTTTGTATCACAGCGTGGGAAGAAGCAAAAAAAATGGATCAATAGATGTTCCACTGTACTCTATTTTACTGGATTCCTTTCCCCCCCCCTTATTAAATAGCTATTTTTATTTAGACAGCTGATATTATTTTCGCATGATTGGTCTCAGTTGGCGTGCAGCTCATCTCAGCAAAGACTACACCTTGGCTTTGCTGTATAATTTTAGACAGTTCTGGTGTTTGTGGTTTTCCCATGCGGTGCTTCAGCTATCCGGAGCCCACCCTGGCCACTTCCTGGCATGGCCGCATGCACTGGTAAACAGAGCCCTTTGTACTTAGCCAAACCTTTATTTTCATTCGTTCCGGGTAAAAATTGTTCAGATAAGTAGACTTGCTTACGGGCGAGCAATTGGACAGCGGCAAAGATGGTCTTTAATTGTGGTTGCGTCCCAAAAAAAGCTGAAATGCAAAGTTGTTTACCGAGGACTCTCAATGTTTGTTCGAGTCTCTTTGCAGGGAATTTCCATTGCATGTGGACTGGTGCGGGTTTGATAGTAAATGATCAATTCTTGAATGGCTATTCTAGAGAAAAGGCGATTTATCAGAATCTCCAAATGGCTTAGTGACAGGTTAAGTCAACAGTGATTAAGGTAAAGGGCTCTTGCTATGTTGGGAACGCGAGGATGAAATTAGTTTTCCTGGAACGCTGCTCAGAATTAAAATCCCATCACTGAATCCAAAATGGTGGAGATGTTTTCTAGCAACATTGCTACTCCCTCTTAATTACATACTTCTGGCAAAGCATTTCCTTCTAACCAAGTTACACTTGCTGCCCTTTAATTTCGTGGGATGCCTTTCTTTCCTTATGGTTGTGGGATGGTGTATAAAACCTGTGGCTGACAAGCTACAATAAGAGTGGCCCGGTTCCATGTTCTTGGAAGCCCTTGGGCCCTCTGGACAGCAGTTTGGAGGCTGATACCTCTTTTGCCGCACAAGCTGATTTTATAAGTAGTACCATTTACCAGCAAGATCTTCATACCTTAGCAGCACATGTACTCAGCGACAGCATTGGGGAGGGGAACATATGTTGCCCATTTTGAAAAGGCTACGTGGGCTGCCAGTCTGTTACCAAGTTCAATTCAAGGTGCTGGTTATGAGCTTTAAAGCCCTTCATGAACTTGGACTCACATATATGAAAGACCGTCTCCTTCCATATGTCCCTGTGCCCCAGCTACGTATTAAGTCACTCGCTTAACAAAGTAGTCGGAGAGTGATTCAGCAAAGATTCAGCTTTATTCAACAACTCGAACACAACTCCAACACGGATCAACATCTGATAGCCAGAACAGCTTTTACATTGCAGCTGTTCTGCTTTTAAACTCTCCCGGCTCATGTAGCCACGCCTACTGTACATTTACCAACCAATCAGGCTGTATTCATAAGGACCAATCACGGACGTTCCCACTCAGGGAGCTTGCTGACAAGTGATTGGTTGGTTCTTCCTGGGCTAGCAATGGATGGATTTGGATCCTAGCCCAGGATGAAGCTCAACATGGCAATTCAATTATGTTGTTCACATACAGTTATGCATTCAATGGCAGCTATTGAATACATTACTCTACAGTCATCACAAAGCCAACTGTTGGCCACCCACAACTCAGGCTGGCCCATCTGGCATCAACTAGAGCCCTGGGATCTTCCATCGTGGCTCCAGCTCTGTGGAACGGGCTCCCTCCTTAGAGATCTTCAGGAGGCACTGCCAGGCCCGCCGGTTTGCCAGGGCTTCAGAGGGGGTGTGACTTCTCAGGCGTCTGTTAGAGGGGGAAGGGGGAGATGTTTGGGGTTTGCGATCATATTTTTGCCTTTAGACCTGGCAGCCCTAAAGCTGGTGGGGATGTCTGTGGGAAGGACGGCGCAAGCAGGGGTCCTGTTGGTGGTCAGAGCGGGAGCCCCTGAGCACCCTCTGCCCGGGGCCCTCCGAGGAGCTTTCCTCCAAATTCCCCTGGAGGAAGAGCCACTTAAGTTGGAGGCAGGGCTCTTTGGCTGGAGGAGAGCTTCAGACATTGCTGGGAGGAGCGATAAGATTCTCTGCAAGAAATGTGTTGCGTTAGACTGTCAGTGCCTAAGACCGGTTCAGAAATTTGACTCAGCGTTTTCTGCTTCCTGCTTCTAGACTTGTGGCTGACTCAGTCGCATCTCCCAGAATCTTGCGTGTAAGGTGCCACGCAATGGAGCTTTTAATCGCAAGCTTTGGAAATCTGTCCCGGAGGTTAATTACTCTCACTATTAGGTATTGCTGGCTTTCACATACCACCACCAGATTTTGTCATGCTTGATCTGGAAGCGTTCCTTACTATCCTATGTGATCTGCTCTCAAGATACCTCACAGGGCTGTGATTAAACCGTCTCTTGACCTCCAATAAGCTGACTAGTCTGAACTTTTAAACCTCCCATTCAGATGTGTGTACAAAGAATCCAGGCACCACGGCACTTTCTTACTATTATTGCGACACCTACCAACCACAGCAGCATTAAGGCACTCTTTCATATAGAAGAACATGACTCAATGTGGCCAGCAGAGCATCTCTAAGAAACAGGGTTGCCAGCTTCCAGGTGGCCATTCCTACTACAGTATTATTCTGGAGAAGAATCCTCATCCTGAGGACAGAGAGTTGGCCTTGAACATAGGAGATCTGGGGTCAACTTCTTGGAACATCCATTGACTCACTGGATGGCCTTGAACAAGTCACCATCCTCAATGCCTCTTCAGGAGAAGAGGAATGTTGTTGTAGTACCAGTGCCATGGGGCCAGAGAAAGTGATTCCAAGGGCCTCAAGATACATCTTCTCCCACACGAGCCCACAGGATGTTACTGAGATCGAAGCAATGGGCTTGATTTATGGTCCCCTCTCTCAATCAAGTAGCCTGAATAGCCTAGCTTAGTCCAAACTCATGAGGGCTCAGCTGCTAAGTAGGGTCAGCCCTTGGTTAGTACTTGGATGAGAGACCACCAAGGAAGACAGAGGTCACTGTCACAGCTTAGAGGGAACATTGCTGAGGACATGTGATTCCAAGGGCCTGAAGATACATCTCCTCCCACACGAGCCCACAGGATGTTACTGAGATCGAAGCAATGGGCTTGATTTATGGTCCCCTCTCTCAATCAAGTAGCCTGAATAGCCTAGCTTAGTCCAAACTCATGAGGGCTCAGCTGCTAAGTAGGGTCAGCCCTTGGTTAGTACTTGGATGAGTGACCACCAAGGAAGACAGAGGTCACTGTGAAGAGGGAGGCAATGGCAAACCACCTCCACTTGTCTCCTGCCTTGGAAAACTGATGGTGTTGGGGTCATCATGAGTTGGTTACAACTCAAAAGCATATTCTTCTCTCTGTCACTGGGATAGGAGACCCAGTAGGATCGTTGAGACCCACAACAACCAGGACATCTCAGAAATGAAGTGGCACAGTACTCACTTAGAGCCCCACCCCGCATTTCTCTTTTGCTGCCATGGAGAAGTGTTTTGCAGCAGAGGCAACTGGATGGTCAGCCAAAAGAGGCACTTCCTAGTGGTCTAGCAACCATTTCCTGCTGGTTTCCAACTAGCGTGCACCCTACTAGGCCTTGGGGTCAGAAGGCAGCTAGGACATCTCTTGTCAACATTATGCTTGTATTGTATTTCTTGTTATATCTTTTGCCAACCACAATAAGCATATTTGTTAGGGTTACCAAGTTCCCTCGCGGTTGCGGTGGGGGGATTTGGAGGGCATCCTGGGGGTGGGCATCATCATAACCATAGAGTTTGCCCAAAAAACAGACCGTTGCATGCGACGTCGCTGACATGATGGACATCATTTCTAGGTGATGTCATCACATTGGGGGTGTTGCCCGATGACGCCCCTATTTGGGAGTGGGGGTGGCCAGCGGCATATCACAGCCCCCCAAAGTGGGGGAACCCCCTCTGGGACCTGGGGGCTGGCAACTCTAATATTTATCTTTACTTGGCATCCTGCCTGGTGAGATATTTTGAGAGGGTCTGACTAATAAGGATTTCTCGTTGCTGTTTTAGAAACCGTTCTGAACTTCAGATAGGGATGCCAGCCTCCGGGTGGGACCTGAGGATCCCCTGAAATTACAGCTCATCTCCAGACTACAGAGATCAGTTCCCCTGGAAAGAATGGATGCTTTGGAGGGCGGACTCTGTGGCATTGTACCCCCACTGAGGCCCCTGTCCTCCCCAGGCTCCATCCCCAAATCTCCAGGAGTTTCCCAACCTGGAGCTGGCAACGCAACCTCCCCACCCACACCCCACCAGTGGCCAGGAGGGACCTGGCAACCCTATCTTCAGATGATTTTATCCATGGATATTGTTCGAATGGAGTTTGTATTTATTGATTACTGTTTGTAAGATGCCTTGCCAGGAAGAAGAAGAAGAAGAGGAGAAGAAGAGACTGGATTTATACTCCGCCCTTCACTACCCAAAGAAGTGTCAGAGCAGCTTACAAGCCTTTTCCCTTCCCCTCCCCACAGCAGACACCCTGTGAGGTAGGTGGGGCTGAGAGAGCTCTTTCGAGGACTGTTTGTGAGAGAACAGCTACCTTGTGACTGACCCAAGGTCACACCAGCAGCGGAGGAGTGGGGAATCAAACCCAGTTCTCCCAGATTAGAGTCCACGCTCCTAACTACTATACCAAACTGGAGGAAATGGCTGCTTTGGAAAGTGGAGTCTATGGCATTATACTGGGTTGGGGCCCTTCCTCTCTGCAGACTGTGTCCGTCCTCCCTGGGCGGTACCCCCAAATCTCCACGGACTTCTCAAACCAGAGTTGGGAACCTTAGAAGTAATTTTCCTTCCTATATCTTCTAGATCTTTGATTTTCACCAGCAGGTGCAAGTGGAGGAGTGGGGAATCAAACCCGGTTCTCCAGGATTAGAGTCTGCGCACTTAACCACTACACCAAACTGGCTCTCAAGGTGGAATAGAAGTCTCTTATATACATAGAAATTACAAGACCCTACTCCTTTAAGGCTCTATTCTACTTGGAGCACAAGCTTTTTCTGCAGCGACTCTGGGTTTGTGAAATGCTCCACAAAAACACTTTTATTTATTCTGTGAGCTTTGTGGAGACTCTGGCTGTTTTCACGTCCCTTTACATTTGTCTTTTTGTTCATTTTGGACGGACAGTTTTCTCTCGTAGGGCAGTCTTGGCATAAATAACTGACACACTATCCGCTGTTGAAGCAAAGTCTTCTAGGCCTGCCTGGGAATCCTCCGTAAGCCACTCCGAGCTCCTCAGAAGGAGAGTGAGGTGGAAACGTAATTAATAAGTAACACATTGAGGCCTATAAAAGACCTTTTTAATGTTCACATGAAATAAACAAGTATGAGACTAGTCAGCGATCCCCAACATTCATCTGAATTGTATTTGCAGTAATGTGACCCATTAAATTAGCAGAACACAGACTTCTCTCCAGGGATCTTATCTGTAACGCGGCACAGCTTTGGCCCAAATGGGGGGACGTGGTACGGATGATTGATTCCCATATTGCTGGCACCGGCAGAGGGATGATTTCAGCAGCCACTGCGCGATGGTTCCAGCAAGGCATTCAGCCCCAGCCTTGTGTTCATTTCCTCGCAGATACATCCCTCCTGGTTTCAATTATGATTATTCACAAATGTGCCCAGAATCAGACCTCCACAAAAGTCAGGCGCCTTTTCCACTCATGACCCAATAATGGTTCATTAGCCTTCACCACCCTCAATATTTATTTATTTATTTAGGCATTTTTACCCCGCCCTCCCCACAAGCGGGCTCAGGGCGGCTTACAAAGGGCGCAGGCCCATACATAAAATCCAGTAAAACAATAAGAAGAAGAAGAAGAAGAGATTGGATTTATACCCCGCCCTTCACTTGGAGTCTCAGAGCGGCTTACAAACTCCTCTCCCTTCCCCTCCCCACAACAGACACCCTGTGAGGTAGGTGGGGCTGAGAGAACTCTGACACAAACTACTCTTTTTCAAGGACAGCTGTGCCAGAGCTTGTGACTGACCCAAGGTCACATCAGCAGGTGCAAGTGGAGGAGTGGGGAATCAAACCTGGGTCTCCCAGATTAGAGTCCGCACACTTAACCACTACACCAAATCATAAACAATAACACTACTAACAACAATAAAGTGCTTTCATTATCAAGATGGTCTTAAGTGGTTATGATGGTATCTTCCAACAGCCCCATTGGGGTACCACTGTCCAGTAGATGGTTCGTGCCAATCCCCTGTTCTCAATTGCCGCATAGTTCTCATTGCCTCATGGGCTACCAAGGGTAATTCCCGATCTCGATGGTATTGCCACCATTGGTGGTGGTGGTGGCAGCGGCGTGTTGTTGTTGTTGTTGTTGCCGTGAAGTCGCAGCTTGGGGGTGACCTGCCGGGATTTCAGGGCAAGAGGCGTTCAGAGGTGCTTTGCCGTTGCCTGCCTCTGTGTCATGAGCCTGGTACTCCTTGGCGGTCTCCCATCCAAATACCGACCAGGGCCGACCCTGCTTAGCTTCTGAGACCTGATGAGATCAGGTTAGCCTGGGCTGTCCAGGTCAGGATCCCTGAACATACATCTATTTATTTCATATATTTATATGCTGCTCTTTTGGTCTGGTGTAGTAGTTAATCTGGGGACTCTAATCTGGGAGAACCGAGTTAGATTTCCCACTCTTCCACTTGTAACTGCTGGATGACCTTGGGCAAGCCGTAGTTCTGACAAGAGCTGTCCTTGAAAGGGCAGTTCTTGAAAGAGCTCTCTCAGCCTTCAAACTCCCTTCTCTTCCCCTCCCCACAACAGACACCCTGTGGGGTAGGCGAGGCTGAGAGAGCTCTAACAGAAACTGTTCTTTTTCAAGGACAGCTCTTATCAGAGCTGTGGCTTGCCCAAGGTCAGCCAGCTAGGTGCAAGTGGAGGAGTGGGGGAATCAAACCCGGTTCTCCCAGATTAGAGTCTGCGCACTTAACCACTACACCAAACTGGCTTTTTTCTGAATGTCATATGAAAAAGAAGAAGAGATTGGATTTAGATCCTGCCCTTCACTACCCAAAGGAGTCTCAGAGCAGCTTCCAAACTCCTTTCCCTTCCCCTCCCCACAACAGACACCCTGTGAGGTAGGTGAGGCTGAGAGAGCTCTGACAGAAACGGCTCTTTTTCAAGAACAGCTGTGCCAGAACTATGGCTTGCCCAAGGTCATCCAGCAGGTACAAGTGGAGGAGTGGGGAATTAAACCCGGTTGTCCCAGATTAGAGTCCGTGCACTTAACCACTACACCAAACTGAGATATCCAGATCTCCCACGACAGTTGACCAGGGCTCTGCAGTTGGTTTGGCTGTGTTGGAGAGGTGCCAATTTCTCTTTGGAGCCAAAGGTGCATTGCCAGAGCTTTCTCCTCCCTTGGGAGGGTGGATAGAATGCCAGTTGAGAGAGAGGTAGTACTCTAGGAGGACAGTTAGAACGCCATCTTTCGGCCCAAAGACTGGGAGAGGAGGGCATTGAATATTGCCCCCGCTCCTGATCCACCTTCTCCTGTTGGGACACTTCCTTCCCTCTCTCTGAGCTAGCTTCGTGGAGGAGTAACAGCCCTGAAAAGGCTTGGGAATATTCTGCAGCCCCTTGTCGCTAACTTAGAAAACATAGAAACATAGAACTGGAAGGCACCCCAAAGGTCATCTAGTCAAACCCCCTACACCATACAGGAAATTCACAGCTACTACCTCCCCCCCCCCCGTCCCCCAGTGACCCCTGTTCTTCCAGATGGGCTGCAGAGGCAAGGCTTCAGTTCCTGGCCCACCAGGACTTGAAGACACGGCATCGCCACCTCACCACCTGCTCCTGCGGCCCCGAGGACGCCCCGTCTCCTGTCCCACCTTTGTGTTGATTGCAGGGCTATCACTGGAGCCCGGTCCAGCTCCAACTCCGCACAGCACTTCCTCATGTAAGCGTCAAATGGAAGCTTAAGTCCCACAAGCAGTGATCCTTGGATGAGTTTAAACAAGCCTGAGCCCCTCAAAGGACAACTCTGCAACCTAAGTAGGAAACACGACTTGTGTCACACACAAGCGTCATCACCTGTGGCAGTTTATCGCAGCGGAGGGTGAGCAGGAGCTTTCCACAGTGAACTCAGCCGGCTGAAACTCTAGCAGAAGCAACCACCGAGGCCCTGACTCATGAAGATTTCTCTCTCACCCTGTCGCCACCGAAGCAGACTGCTTGGCTCTAATCTGACTGATTTCATCCATGGCATTGTAAGATGTTTCCTCATACTGGGTGAGGTTCGCACCAACTACTGAAAGGATACAACACATGGACCAAGCAGTTTACCTGGAGCCCAGAACACCACGTGGCTTCTGGGCCTGGGGAGATGCATCATTGGCGAAGAGGGAGTCTCAGTCTTTTTCTCAGAAATGCAGCTTAACCCTCTGAGTGGAACTTTTTCAAATACATTTGCAGGCCCCCCGCGGTTGCTTAATTCTGATGGACTCCTTAATCACAGACTTCTTGTCTGCTAGCGATTATTTGCATTTGCAATCGTATCACGGTGTTCTGGAATCTGGGGTGGAGTGAGTTGGGGGTGGTTTCTGCTGTTAAAGGTAATGTATTACAATTTTGCTGATTATCGTGGGCGGCGTTGTTTCGTCAGGGACCGGTCCTATCATTACACAGGGTAAAGAGGCCTGCCTCGGGTGGCAGATTTGGCAGCAGAAAGATTGCCAATTATTTTGTTGATCAGCATCTTTCTACCATGGTGGCAGGTGCTGCTTGGATTTTTCTGCTGGAGGCACCAAAATGTCTCGGTCCATCTATACAGATGGTGTCAAAATGCTGTGGTTGTTGTTTTTTTATTTGGAACAGATTGGCATCCTGGGTCTGGTGAAGTGGTCAAAGTTGTATTAATCCTTCATTGAGACCTTCCTTAGGTGTTATAATTATATATATAAAAAAAAAAAAAAACCACACCAGAGCTGGAGTTAGAAGCAATAGCTATAAAATACCTTTCCTTCCTTCCTTCCTTCCTTCCTTCCCTCCTTCCCTCCTTCCCTCCTTCCCTCCTTCCCTCCTTCCCTCCTTCTCTCCCTCCCTCCCTCCGTCTCTTGGAGTCAATATGGATTACGCAGAGTCAATACAATCAATTGTCTGATAGCCAGAAGTTCTAGCTCTTTTAGCGTTGTGTGTTATGCACCACTAGGTGGCGAGACAGACTTGTTTTTAAGGCAAGAGACATTTCAGAGGTGATTTGCCATTGCCTGCCTCTTTGAACATCCCTGGTATTCATTGGAAGTTGCCCTTCCAAATACTAGCCAAGGCCGACCCTGCTTAACTTCCAAGATCTGATGAGATCGGGTTATCCAGGTCAGGGCTGTTCAATGAATGATGCAATAGGATTAGGGTTGTAGAACAAACCAGAAATTTCAGAAACAAAGCATAAGTATTGACATGACAGTAGGTCCACGGAATGAGAAGGGAGCACTCACTGGAGAAGACCCTGATGCTGGGAAAGTTTGAAGGTCAAAGAAGACGGGGACGGCAAAGGATGAAATGGTTAGACAGTGTCATCGATGCAACGAACATGAAATTGAGCCAACTTCAGAGGACGGCGGAAAACAGGAGGGCCCTGCGTGATCTGGTCCATGGGGTCGCGAAGAGTCGGACTCGACTGTGCGACTGAACAACAAAAAGGTCCACGGATCAGTCACTGAATCATTTGTTTGAATTCTTTTTTGCTCGTTCTCCAAACAAA
Source organism: Gekko japonicus (assembly GCF_001447785.1). Classification (NCBI taxonomy): domain Eukaryota; kingdom Metazoa; phylum Chordata; class Lepidosauria; order Squamata; family Gekkonidae; genus Gekko; species Gekko japonicus. Next base: position 56,352 of record NW_015160265.1, on the reverse strand, counting down.
AATCACATTCGCCTCAGCAACAAAGCACACACACAAAAAACTCATTTGAAAACTGAATGCTTCAAAATACACCCTTAGAAATTTTGCCTTGCAAATGTTTCTGGAACTGAAACGAAGTGGCAGCCTTTCCAATGTGGTCTTGAAGGTGGTTATACAACGAAGGAGCAATCACAGAGAAAATCCACAAAGAGGCCTATCAAACATGTCAGCATCAGGGGACAAGGGACTCTGATGGGAAGACCGGAATTGCCCTCCAGAAAGCCCCCTGCATGCCTGTTGAATTTCCCCCATAGACTGTAAGGACCATTGTAGGCATGGTGCCATGTATTCTGATGCTGCCATGGATGACGTCATTGCAAAAGCCACACTAATGACAAGAGGAAGGTCCATGCACAAGCCCCCCCCCATGCTACCCCTGAGAGATCCCCCTAGAACAGTGATGGTGAACCTTTTAGAGACCGAGTGCCCAAACTGCGACCCAAAACCCACTTATTTTTCGCAAAGTGCCAACATGGCAATTTAAACTGAATACTGAGGTTTTACTTTAGAAAAAACAACTCATACATTAACTTAAGATGATCCAAACAAAGTAAGGAAAGCAATCCCAAATGCTTTCATTTACTTAAAATTATTTGGCAGAGAATTCCACACTTTAATGACGGTCTGGGCCTGGCTGGGGCGATGGCACGCGTGCCCACAGAGAGGGCTCTGAGTGCCACCTCTGGCACCCATGCCATAGGTTCGCCACCACTACCCTAGGACAAAATATTCTAGAAAGGTAGAACTCTGCAGGGGTATTGATTTGTGCAACCTGGGTGCTGACCCCAAGTGAATCTGAAGATGCTATTTAGACCCATAGAATCCTTATTGATAGCGATGACAGACCGAACCTGGTACAACCCACGTGTTTGCTTCTGCCATCTTTGAAAGCAGGGGCGCTCCCCCACTCTCATTTTGTGGACTGCAACCTAAATATGGCACAGGGTGTGAGAATTCTGTCTTGGTACGGAAAGCGGAAAATTATGTAAAAGATAAAGTTCTACCCTTAGACATAAGAGCATTTTCTCCCCCAGGCATGTGGGAAATTGACTCAGGAATTTTTTGAAATAGTAGAACAATTTAGGATCTGTAGCAGAACTGTCAAAAGATTAGTCTTTCACTGTGGAAATTAGGACTTCCTTGTTGTCTTTGGTTTCTCCATTCGGCACGATGAATTTTTTTCATTAGCTCTCCAAGGTTGTCAGAAGACATTAAACCAGACGTTCAAGTACCATCCAGCTCAAATGCTCCCTCCCGATGGGGTGGGAAAGTTTTGGACAATTAAAAATATAACGTGATAGTCATACTTCAGATCCTCTGGGTAATGCCAGAGGGTCTTGTATTTGATCTTTATGGTTCCTTTGGCTTTCTTTTCGGTTTTACTACAGTCCTCTGTCAAGGGAACATTAGTTATGTGTTATAATCCTCATTTGGTTCTAGCTTGTTAAAGGAAAGGAATGTGTTAGCATAGGAGTCTGAACTGAAACATGGGCCCAGAGTCTGGGCTGTAATTTAATCCATTTCTCCTTGGCTTGTTTGTGTAATTTGATGGGGTGCAAGAGCAATTAGGTTTGCTTTTACGGAACGCGATGCTTGCTTTCGAATCAAATTCCCCATTTTGCTCCCCCCACCAAAAAGAATGAAAGGGGGAGGAACAGAGTGGAGTTCTATGAATAGTGGTTTCCTACGCATAACTTTTGGCGCTTGGATCTCACACCACTCTTGTTTGTTGGGCAGTATGGCTCCAGATTAAGTGGTGAAACCTAATGTTCAGGATTTGAGAAATATGGAACCATAGCAAGTAGGTGAAATTTTGCTGCAGCCATAAAAGGATGGATAGAACAGCACAAACCAGGACCTGAGTGATTACTGATTTGTAACATGACAGAATACTGCAATTCACAGAAGTATTGAGATGGGAGAAAAACCAGGAATCGGCTGGTATTGGAAGTAACTTTTGTATCTCCCTATCCCAGGTGGTTTCTGCATACAGATGTTACCAGTCAGGCCTCAGACTCAATCACACAGAAGTAGCAGTTGCCCTGCAGTGATAGTCTATGAGTTGGCTCAGTGGAAGACATACTCTAGCTGCCAGTTCTTCAATGTTCCATCAGTTTAACTGTGGAGGGTTGCAGCATGTTAAAAGGGGGAGGGGGTTATTGCCAAAAATAGCTGTTCCTTCTCAATTTCTCTCTCTTCCTTCCATAATATGCATTGCCCCAATCTTTAGGATGAGTGTTTCCCTGTTTGGTGTAGTGGTTAAGTGCAGGGGCTCTAATCTGGGAGAACCGGGTTTGATTCCCCATTCCTCCACAGTTGCAGCTGCTGGATGACCTTGGGCAAGCCTCCGTTCTGTCAGAGCTGTTCCTGAAAGAGCAGTTCTCTCAGAGCTCTCTCAGCCCCACCTACCTCACAGGGTGTCTGTTGTCTGATGCACTCCAGAGTTCCAGCAAGCAACTTCTGGAGGAAGAATATCTTTGGATTATTCCTTTTGCAGTAGCAGGACATATAGAAAAGAGAATCCCTGCACTGTTTACTTCCAGTTATATTGTCTCTTGTATTGTATGAACTCTGTGGTACATCAGATTTTGTGAATTCACTTTTCATATTGTATCCATTTTGACTGCTTTTGTTTATTCTTCATTATTATGATTATTACACAAATGATATATATTATATACATTCTTTATGGTTTATCAAATTGTTTCCTTTTCCTTTTGGATTTTGGACACGGCGCTTTCCTTTGTTTGCCTCATGGAGGTTGGCCTCCCTATGGAAGGGCGACCTCCAAGGAATACCAGGGCCTGGATGCAGAGGCAGGTAATATTAAAGCCACCTCTCTGAAATGCCCTAGCCCCACTAGGGGTTGCCAGAAGTCACCATGACTTCCAGGATTGCAAGTGCATACACACACACGCACACACACACAAAATATCCTCCCACACACACACAAAAAGATTTTCAGGGTATGAGCTTTCGAAAATCAAAGCTCTCTTCGTCAGATAAGTTTCCATAATGTTCGTGGCCAGCGGAGGTTGCCAAGCTAGCAGTGTGCGTGCCAGCACATGTCAGAAAGTAGTTCGATCACATGACACAAGCACACCTGAATTCGTTTGAACACATTGGAACGGCTCACCGAACCGTTGGCTCCCTGCTCGTAACTCGGGAGCATGGCGTGAGCCGAACCATCGTGTGCTCGAGGACCTTTGCTTCTTTCAGGCAACTGAGCACTGAAATGCTTCTTATTCCTGATGCGAGAGACAGGAAGACAGGTTGGCATTAGCTGGAAGAAGCACTCCTGGTCTCAGTCGTTGCTTTCGTGCAGTTACATAAGGCTCTCCGTAGGATGAATGCCCTCAATAATGCTGATGAGACAGCTATTCCCTTTTGAAACTAAATATGTACAGCCATGATGTAATGACAAGACCAGCAGAACGAGTCTAGCTACTTCTGGGTACAGTTCCAGAATGCCTCGTGGCAAAAACTCAAATGACGAAATCTTCAGGCTCAGAACCCAGGCTTGTCTGATGGATCTTGGCTGGGTTGGCTAATGTTCCCTCCCTTTGGTGGCACCATGGCACCAATGCTCCCTCTAAGCTGTGGAGGCTTGTGAGCAAAAATTCCACCTTTGTGAGCGACTGGCATTCAAGCTGTGAGCGAGCGATCTGGCTCCTGCATAAACTAGTTTGCTCCGGAGCCATCCTTCCTGAGCGAAGACAAAAATGTGTGAGGCCGGAGGCCAAAAACCCGCGAGCTAGCTCACACTAACTCAGCTTAGAGGGAACACTGCATGGCACCACGGCACTTGGAAACTGACAAACAAGTTAACAAGCCCTGAGAGGTGGACATCCTCAGAGATCCAACCTTTTGTCGTGTGGTGGACCGCACTGAAAAGCAACTTTGTCATCCGCAGAGACTTCTCCTGGAGTCAGTGAAATTTTTCCCCAGTTCAAAAGAAGATGAAATTGGTTGTAATGGGATGCAAACGCATCACAGATTATACTGATGGATGAGACTCCCGATCAGGTATAAAAGGCAGCAGAATGAAAGGACAGAGAAATTGGAAGCCAGAGAACTGAGAGGAATCCTCGTTGGAAAGAAAGCAGAAAAGAGGTCTCATCGGTGAATTGGACAGATAGTCCGCCCCATCAGGAATACCACACATTCTTCACCCTCTCTGATATTTATTTTTCCTGATTGCATTCCAAAATGTAAAAAAAAACAAAATAAATTAAATGCTCTCTCGGGCCAAGATTCAAATGTTTTAGAACAGACATTGGGGGGAAATACGATCTCTTGACATGCACAGGGCTGAATCAACTAAGAGCTGTGTGTGTGTGTGTTATGGGGGGGAGGTATTCCTCGCTCCCCCGAAAACCAAAAGATCAGAATGGCTGCTTAATTCTGTTCCCTGACAGGTCATTTGCACAGTGTTTTACCTCTCTTTTTTCTGTAAAACATCCCTTCTCCTCCACTTCTGCCCTGATTAGTATCCAGAGAATATGGATTTAGAATGAAATTCCAACCTGCTCTAGTAACAAGGCTTGGAAGTGAAGCAGCAGAGCCGGGGTCCAAGCCGGCGGCCAGAGCAGGCCAGAGCCGTATTGTTTCAACCCTGTCTCTGGGTGATGCACCTGCGCCTATACATTACCGCCACCGGCGAGGGGAGGGGGCAGGGAGGGAAATCCCTGATTGCTGCTTCTCATTCCATCCCTGGATCAAAATGTTCCCAGTAACAAGGCGGCTGGAGGCCAGCTCTCTTCTCAGCGCCGGTATACCCTGATGTTTGCCGCGTGCTGACACGGACGGCTCTCAGAGGGATTCAGAAGCTCAGATCAGTGTCTGGTTCTGTCGATTTATGATCGCTGCATCCAAGCGACACAGAGAATGATTCCAGGGGGATGATGGGTTGGGATGAGAACATAAGAGACTGGGAAATAGAGAGTCATCCCGTTCTGGTTATCAGTGAGCTGGCGAACTGGAGAATGGGCAGCATTCTTTACTCTTCAGGTAAGAGTTTGACATTACTGAATGTTCATCCATGCCAAAAAAAGAAAGAAAAAGATTTCCTCTACACAGAAAACTTGGATGTCAGGGAGAAGAGACATGGTCTAGCCTTCCCCACGACATGTTATTTTTCCGTGTGCAGGGAACTTTTTTGTATGAAGGAACATTTTAGCTGTCTGATTCTCTCTCTTACAGTCTGGAATGGTACCGCCCAAATGCAGTTCTGCTACTTCCATGAGAGATCAAACTGACAAGATGAAGGTCACATGTCTGAATCTGACCTTAAAATGCAAATTGCAGTCTCTCTCGGCATCTTCAGTTTCCCTCGGGGCTGTGCGGGGAGAGCTAACCCTTCAACCACCATTCAGTGTTGCTATTTAAAATCAGATCTCCCAATGTGCTGTTAGCATTCTAAAGGAGAAAAGATATGGTATAAAAGGACACATCTCTTTTCCTTTAAAATTCTAATCTCACACTGTGGGAGTCTGTTTTGAATAACGCAACCAAGTGGAGGCTAAAAGGTTAATACACACACCCTCCCTTGCATGGCACCAAGGCAAACCGAGGCTGCAGGGGTTACATGCTGAAGCAGAAGACTAATGCAGGTAGGAGTGGCTTTTAACCATTTCCTGCCCTGCTAAAAGGGATCTTCCCCTCCCTAAATTGTTGTGTGTCCCCCCGCCCCGCCCTCCCGCATGGGAAAAGGCATTTTGTTTTTTCAAAACATTCTACTCCCACTTGCTTATAAGATTGCAGGTTTTGGAACAGGATCGTCTCTATCCATTAATGAATATGGGCAGGGAAGCCCTGAAGTTAGCTTAGTTCACACAAATTGGTTAAGCATTGAGTTATATCAGGTCAAACAGTTATTTAAATAGAAGTTGCAGCTTCAAATCCCGACTCATCCGTGAAACCCACCAAGGTTTCAGTGTCTGTCAGCCTGACTTAACCTTGTTTAGTTAAGGATCTATTGTAACTCATCCAGAGTAATTGTGAGAAGATGGGAAAGATTAAAGTCTATAATTGGAAAGATTTATTTTACACTATTCTCTGTGTGTGCTTACATAGGTGTATTATGCAGAGCATTGATACAGCTCTGCCCAAGTTGGCAATATATCTGTAAACTTAACTTAGAGACTCAGTGTGTCATAGTGGTTTGGAGTGAGGGTCTAGAACCTGAAAGGCTTGGATTCAAATCTCTACTCAGACATGATGCTCATTGGAAGACCATGGGCCTCTTAGTGACCTTCAGGGCTTATTTTATTTTTTTTAAGAGGTGCTGGAATTCTCAAGAGGGAAATGAAGTTTCCAATCTGTATACTGAAAACGCATGAACTTTTAGACATTTTAAAAAGAATTTTGTTGAAGAGGTTCCGGAACTCTGTTCCGGCGCATTCCCCCAGAAAAAGGGAAAAAAAGCCCTGCTGGCCTTTATGCAGTCACACAGTTCAGAAGACTTAAGGGCACTTAATTGAGCTTTGCCCTGACCTGGATAGCCCAGGTTAGCCTGATCTCCTCAGATCTCAGAAGCTAAGCAGGGTCAGCCCTGGTTAGTGTCTGTCAGGGTTGTGATACAGAGCCAGGCAATGGAAAGACATCTCTGAACCTCTCTTGCCTTTAAAAACCCCATGAGGTCACCCTAAGTCCATCGCAACTTAGTCCTAAGTCCACAGGAAGTGGTGGCGGCTACAAGCATGGATGGCTTCAAAAGGGAATTAGATAAGCATATGGAGCAGAGGTCCATCAGTGGCTATTAGCCAGAAGGTATAGATAGGGACTCTGGGGCAAGGGATGCTCTGTCATCTTGGTGCTTGGGGGGGGGGGTCAACAGTATGAGGGCTTCTAATGTCCTGGCCCCACTGGTGGACCTCCTGATGGCACTGGTATTTCTGGCCACTGTGTGATACAGAGTGTTGGACTGGATGGGCCTTTGGCCTGATCCCACATTGGCATCTCTTATGTTCTTATGTTAACTTGAGGGCACGTTCCACCACCACCGGCACCACCACCAGGTTTGCGTAGCCCTGACCTGGATAGCCCAAGCCAGCCTGATCTTTTCAGATCTCAGAAGCTAAGCAGGACCAGCCCTGGTGAGTACTTGGATGGGAGACCACCAAGGAAGTCCAGGGTCAGACTTTCAGAACCACCTCTGAAAGTCTCTTCCCTTGAAAACTCTATGGGGCCACCATAAGTCAGCTGTGACTTGAGGGCAGAAAGCGAAGACGTTTTCTTAAGAGAGGGTAGCAGTTTCCACCCGTTCTCATCTCCCTGATCCCCCTGAAAATTTGTTAGTTGAGGGGGGTGTTCAGTGGAACCGCAGGAACAATATAGTGGGGATCTGCAGCGGGGCGGGGAGAAAAATTCTACTTGGCGAGCGACTGGCGTTAAAATTGTGAGGGAGTGATTTGGCAACTGCACAAGTTAGTTTGCTCTGGAGCCGCCCTTCCTGAACGAAGACAAAAATGTGTGAGCCGGAGGCTAAAGAACTGTGAGCTAGCTCACACTAACTCAGCTTAGAGAGAACACTGGAGGGGAGCAGTGTACCAGTTAGCACGGTCTACCGATTACCATGCCGTCTTAGGACCTGGGAGACCCTGGTTCAAATCCCCACTCCACCATGGAAGCTTGCTAGGTGACCTTGGGCCAGTCTCTTGGCCTAACCTCTATCTCAGGCTGTTGTTATGGGGATAAAATGGAAGCTGGAAGAAGAATGTTGTGTAGGCCATTTGGGGGCTCTTTCTGGGAGAGAGGTGGGATATTGATATCTGAAATGAATAAATAAACCCTAGGACTGATTCACTGATAGGTCTCTAACATATGAACCATCATAGATCAAACGCCATGCACAGAACTTGCATGCCAGACCATTTCCAACCCAGTTATCTTTCGATGGAGTCAGTTCACACATTCAGCTGCGAGTCCTCGAATGCTGAGTGGTCAAGCACTGTACCCACATGTAGAGATCCTTTGGGTCCCCACTTGGGGAGGGAGATGGGATATAAATGAAGTGAATAATTAAATACAATGAAATCAGCCAATATACATTGTTGTTGTTGTTGTTGTTGTTCAGTTGCACAGTCTAGTCCGACTCTTCGCGACCCCATGGACCAGCTCCCGCCAGACCCTCCTGTCTTCCGCCGTCCTCTGAAGTTTTCTCAATTTCATGTTCGTTGCATCTATGACACTGTCTAACCATCTCATCCTTTGCCGTCCCTGTCTTCTTTGACCTTCAATCTTTCCCAGCATCAGGGTCTTCTCCAGTGAGTGCTCCCTTCTCATTTGGTGGCCAATATACATACCTGTAGAAATTAAACTGTCTAACAGGTAAGTTCCTAGAAGCTTATCTGTTAGGTCCTTTGTCAGCAAGCGGGAGAGCAGTAATAATGAATAACTTTGTCCTGGGAAAAAGCAGGCGCTCTGTAGCCAGGGCACACGTTTTCTAGACATCGCACTGGGAGCTGTAAGTGCAAATCCCCTGCACATCTGGCGCAAAACATACCTGCTGCCTCTATAAATATTCCATTTAGAGCACTACTATTCCATGGTGTGCATGGCAACATACTTTCAAAACTTCCAATAATCAAATTACATTTAACTGCATTAAGGAGACACAGAGAAACCAAGTGATTGCATCAGTTATATAAACAAAAACACACAAGAATCTAATTTGACTCATTGTGCAGTAGAACAATTCCTAAGCATGTTTTTATTAATCCTACAGAGTGGGGTTGCTAGACTGCCAAAAGACAATTAACCCCGCTGGGGTTTAATTTTCCAGCCATTAAATTTGTGTATTGAATTTAGTCTAGCTCCAGATTCTTCTTTGGGGAGTAATTTAGCTTCTCTGTGCATTTTTTTTAAGGCAATAATAATTCTACCTCCATAGGAGACGTGTTCCTTTTATTCCACCTTTTGCCTCTCTGCCTCCATAACAATATATAAGTTTATTCTGAGAGACCTTCTTCGAAGTCCACCAGCCCATTTGGTGTCCAGAGTTCCACACTATGGGCTTCCCTCTATCATCTTATGACTCTTAACTAACAATACATTGACACTCCAACAATTTTATTTTACTTTTTCATCATGCCCTTTTGACTGGAGCAAAACCAACCAACCAGTGATGCTCCATCACATCTTCTGATGTCCTAGACCAACATCATAACTTTTTCACATTTCTAGACATTTCTTCTCCCCTGTCCAAACCACAGGAAAAGGTGAAGCAAATATATTGTGCCCAGGGCCGGCTCGAGGTGTTTCTGCGCCCTAGATGAGCGCAGATGCCAACCTCCCGGTGGGGCCTAGAAACCTCCCAGCTGGCTGGTGGTTGGTCAGCCAGCCTTCCTGCACCCTCCCCATCCCGGCCGCTGCCTCTCTCTCTCACTCACTCACCCGCCACTGCTGCTCTCTGGCTCCCCTTGGCTGCTTCTGCACCCTGCTGCTGCAGCGTGCCCGGCAGAGGCGGGCCAAGACCTGGCCGGCCCAGAACAGTTGCAGAGCACTGTAGCAGATAGCAACCCTCGGCTGCCTCCCATCAACGGCCGGGCCCGGCCAAAAGCAGCTGTGCTGCCACTGCTGCCCGCGCATCCAGTGCCTCCATCTGCAGCCCGAGGCCAGGCATGGGGAGAGGGCTCTCCGGAGGGCCCCTGGGAGGGAGCGGAGCGGCGAGAGAGCGGCCAGCAAGTCTGGGTAGGGAAAGGATGCCGCGGAGCAGGGAAGAGGAGGCTGAGCGGGTTGACTGGAGGAGGCGGTGGCGGAGGGGACTCCGGCGAGCGGCTCCCTAGGCAGAGCCCAAATGGAGGGCGTGGAGGACGAGGGGGGGAGGCGCAGTTCAGCGCCCCATCCAGGGCTTGGGGACGGGGGATGCAGGGCTGGCCGGCTGGCTGGGGACACGGCTGCTTCGGCAGCGGAGCAGGGGGGAGGCGAACTTTGGTGGCACACTTAGGCAGCGCACAGGCTTTGGGGGGGGAGGCAAACTTCGGTGCCCCATCCAAGGCCTGCCACCCGCCCCATCCAGGGCCCGGCGCTCTAGGGGAATGCCTAGTTTGCCTAGTGGGTGAGCCTGCCCTGATTATTCCATATTGGAAAACCACATTCATCTTTTTTCCCCCCCACTAGCAATCAGGTTGCTGGTATGAACGTCAATGTTTCAGTTTTGATATTCAGTTTTTATTTTTAACTTCCATTGGAGTGAAAAACTGATACACTACAGGCTTCACTTTTGAATCGGTCAAATCAGAAACTGAATTATGAATGTATCGTTGATAGGTTCCCAAAGGTTCTATACTCTTGCCTTGCTCAGAGGTTAAGATGCTGAGCTGCAGACCGGAAGGTCTGTAGTTCGGCAGTTCGAGACCCGAATGCTGCGTGACGGAGTGAGCTCCTGTCTCTGGCCCCAGCTCCTGCCAACCTAGCAGTTCGAATGCAAGAATTTGCGATAAATAGGTACTGCTTCGGTGGGAAGATAACAATGTTCCGTGTGCCTCAGTGTTTAGTCATGCCGGCCACATGACTACGGAAAACATCTTCAGACAGTGCTGGCTCTTCGGCTTGGAAACGGAGATGAGCACCGCCCCCTAGAGTCAGATTCGACTGGCTTTCAAGCAAGGGAAACCTTTACCTTTACTACACTGTGCTTGTGAATGGTGTGCATGTCGGGGAGGGGGCTTACTGTGCTCTGTAACTGCGCATCAGTGTCTACAGGGCACTTGCACTGTATTACAGTGTTGTCATCTAACCAAGCTGGGCAATGCGCCACCATATCCAGCTTGCCATGTCATGAAGTGACCCCCCAAACTGGAGCCACTCCAAAACCGAGGAAAAGATACTCAGACCAAAGCTGACAGAATCCAGTAATACTTTCAAAGACTTACTTAGTGGGTTTTTTTCCCAGGGATATCTTTAGAAGTTAAATGTCTTTCTAGTATGACTCTTAACACTTGAGACTACTGATAAGCCGCCAGATCATCCTGCACAATAAACATTTTGGAAACCACTTCATACCATGAGAAACAGTTTATGGCTGTGTTATTTTGGGTGCCTTTCATAATCAGAATGGCATGATGCATATGTTTGAAATACATAGTAAATATTTTAGTGACGATTTAAAGGATGTTGTCGAAGGCTTTCACGGCCGGAGTTCATTAGTTGCTGTAGATTTTCCGGGTTGCGTGGCCGTGGTCTTGGCATTGTAGAACCTGACGTTTCGCCAGTAGCTGCGACTGGCATCTTCAGAGGTATAACACAGAAAGATGGAGTACTCTCTGTGTCAAGGTGAGAAGAAAAATGGTAGGCAGGTAATTTATATCTACTCAGCCCTACCCACCTTCTGGAGTAGATATAAATTACCTGCCTACCATTTTTCTTCTCACCTTGACACAGAGAGTACTCCGTCTTTCTGTGTTATACCTCTGAGGTTTTTGGCCGTGAAAACCTTCGACAACATAGCAAATCAAAAGTTAAATACGAAATATCTGTCAATGGTTATTATGCCAAACACCACTGCATATCACCCGTCAAACAGCAAAAGGGCCAACCCTACCAGTTAGGCAAAGCGGAGCAACCTGCCTTAGATGGCAGATTAGGTGGTACCTTTAAAAGACAGGAAGTTGCCAATTACGTTTTTACTATTGCGGTGGTGGTGGGTGGGGGGGAGACCACTTGGATTTCCTGCCTCAGGCACCAAAGTGTCTTGGGCTATCTCTGAATGTAATCAGATATAGTGTGATATTATCTATAATTGCGTGTAGCAGATAGAAACCAGGACATTACCTTGGAGCAGACTTGGGCTTGTCTCCGCATTGTTGCCATCAAGCCTCCGTGTTCATCAGCCTTTCTCTTTCTCACCATCCCAGCACTGAAACTGAGCTATTCACTGCCAACCCCATGAAAATAAGTTTCAGGGCAATTCCAAGACAAAGGCTGAAGGCCAGCAGAGAATGCGCAAGATCCATTTACTCTCACCATACTCTCTTTACTTTCGCCATACCCAACAGCAGACAAGGGCAGCTTTAGAGTAGAAACAGCCTTTCCCTTGCCTAGTCCCAGACCGTCAATCAGGGCCACTGTTCCCTCCAGGGGTCATTTCGTAGAAAAAGAGGTGCAGGAGCTCTTTAGCATAACTCATTAGCATCACTTATTTGCATATGCCACACCCCCTGACATCACCGGAAGTGTGTCAGAAGGCAACACCCACCGCTCAGGCTCCACTGAACTGTTTTGGATTGCTAGCTATTGGGTGGTGGATGGAACATGCAGATCTGTCCTCGCAGAGGAGGGAGAGCTTGTACCTGAATAAAACTTGGTCTTAAAGGTGCCACTGGACTATTTTGGACCGGGGAGCCGGGGGGAGCTCTGCTACTTACGTGGCTGCTTCTTGCTCTGACTGAGGGCTGCTGGGAGCAGGCGGTGGGGCTTGTTGCATGTGCCCGCCCCCTGGGCTCTTTACTGCTGGAGCTCCGCTCCTGTGTGCTCTTGCAGGAAATGACCCCTGGTTCCCTCTAAGCTGAGTTAGTGTGAGCTAACTCACAGGGTTTTTTAGCCTTTGGCTCACACATTTTTGCCTTAGCTCAGGAAGGATGACTCCAGAGCAAACTGATTTATGCAGCAGCCAAATCGCTTGCTCACAACTTTAATGCCAGCAGCTCACAAAGTAGAATTTTTGCTCACAAGACTCCACAGCTTAGAGGGAGGATTGGACAGCACCTCTCAGTTGTCAATCAAAAGCCATTTAGACAGAAAGAACGTTGCTACGTTAATCTTTCTACCTACAAAAAACTGAGCTCACATTAGCATTCTTGACTGAAAGTTTTCCTGTTCATGTAGACCCTATATTGATCAGTTGGAATCTCCTCTAAAAGTCCCGGCCTGGTGAAGTAACCCTCTCCAGCCTACCTCCTCACAGCCCTGAGACTTCTTCTTTCTGCCTTATTTGGAAATATCCCCAGGTCTTGGTAACACCCTTTTTTCTCTCTTTACAACTCAAAGAGCTGTTTGTTTAATTCACCTAGATTCCCTTCCCCTTTATCTAAGCCTGGGGAAAAGGAATAATCTGTTCTCATTAAAGTTCCAAGTCCTATTGCTGAAGCCAGAATCTAGCCCAAATTGTATGATTTTGCTGGTATCTTCATTCCCTCATGTAGTGCTACAGAGTCTTTCAATTTCTGGCACATAATGCGTCTCTCTGCTTCTCTTCCTCTCTGGCGGTCTTTCTGGATTACTGCTTGGCCCTTCCAGACCCTGACAGAATGTCACTAGCTTCAAACCACCCTGGTTTATGCCATTGTAGAGGATTCATTATTCACTTTATTTGGAAGAAGGAGGAGAGAGGAGATTGGAGTTATACCCCATCCTTCACTTGGAGTCTCAGAGCAGCTTACAAACTCCTTCCCCTTCCCCTCCCCACAACAAACACCCTGTGAGGTAGGCGGGGCTGAGAGAGCTCTGACAGAAGGTGCTCTTTCAAGAACAGCTCTGACAGAACTATGGCTTGCCCAAGGTCATCCAGCAGCTGCAAGTGGAGGAGTGGGGAACCAAACCCAGTTCTCCCAGATTAGAGTCTGTGCACATATCCACTTCACCAAACTGGTGTATTTAATTTATACCCCTCTTTCTTCTCCAGGGGGGGAGCTAAAGTAGCTCACGCCATTCTTTCCTTCCACAGCTTATCCTTACAACTTCACTGTGACTGAGGTTTTTTTTTTCTTTTCCTGGGGAAATGTACCAGAACAGAGTTCCAGAACCGGTTTGACAAAATTCTTTTTAAAATGTTTAAAAGTTCATGAGTTTTCAGTATCCAGATTGAAAACTTCATTTCCCTCTTGAGAGTTCTGGTACCTCCCCCACCCCACCCCCAAGCACTGACTGTGATGTAGCTTATGCTCAGAATATGTCACTGGCCCAACTTCATTCAGCAAGCTTCCATGGCATGATTATGGATTTACATGATGGAACTCTGCTGCTATCCCCCCTGAACAACCTCTTGGATTACTGGCTGCCCAGGCGTGGTAGAACTCCTTCCTTGGATTCAGACCTTTTGCCCGGAGCCTGCGCAGATACTTAGCCATGACTAGTTCTCCTTTCCCTCTTGTTCTTTGTGTGGGGGTATTTAGCATATTCACATCTTATTGTGGACATCTGAGTGTTTGGTACCTTTGCTGTGTGCCTGATATTAATTTCAGTGACTTGTTTTTATTTCGATTGAGTATTACGTTTAATTGTAAGCCACCTCAAACAGGACTCTGGTGAGGCAGATTGGAAATCTCCTAAATAAATAAATATTACTATGACTAGTTAAATGTCTGAATTATGCCCCTCAGTAACACTATCTCTGACTTCACCATCCTTGGGGAAGAAGGAGGAGGAGGTTGTTTTATTCCCCACCCTTCACTTCCCCAAGGCCTCCCAGAGCAGCTTACAATCACCTTCCCTCCCTCTCCCCACAACAGACACCCTGTGAGGTAGGTGGGGCTGAGAGAGCTCTGAGAGAGCTGTGACTGACCCAAGGTCACCCAGCTGGCTTCAAGTGGAGGAGTGGGAAATCAAACACGGTTCTCCAGATTAGAGTCCTGCCGCTCTTAGGCCCCGGTCACACGGGCAGGAAACTGCAGAGGAGAAGCGTGGCTGTTTGCCCTGGGGCAAACTACTGCACAGTTACATGATCAGACCTCCTGTGGAGGTACCGTGGAGGTTCCATGGAGGTTCCATGGCAAGGGAGAGGTGCTGATCACAGGACAAGCCGGCGCGCAACTGTTTTTTATTTTTGTGTACATGACAAATGCGCATGCTCCGTTGGGTGCACATGCGCATCCACAGAGACTTGGACAAAAAAAAAACACCTTATTGCAAGGGGACATGGGCGGGCGCCGGATGCCACCAGAAACGCGATCAGACGCCCGCCCTTGCCCCGCAGTTTCCGGAAACTAGTACCTCCAAGGTACTAGTTTTTTGCCACGCAGTTTCGGCTGGAAGCCCCGGTTGAGCCACGGGAGTGCTACGCTTCCCAGATGTGCTGGTGAGATCGCGCCCGGAAACTCCGGCTGTTTTCCGTCTCACTTGTGTGGCTTCTGTTACGTGTGACCGCAGCCCTGGTTTCTTTTGTCAGAGACTCCTTGGTTGCTGCTTGTGTTGGTCTCTGCCCAGATGGGGTACATTCCCTGAAGCTGGGCTTAGAGTCCAAGCCAGCCACCCTTCAAAGGATGCTCAGACTACCCAAGTGTGATGTTAGGACCAAACTGGAAACCATGCCATGGGCACCAATCTTCAAGAACACACAGTGTAACAAAGGATGCTGTCAGATTCTCAATATTAAAGATGTCAGCTCTCAAATTCAATCAAATGGCAGTCATTTGGACATACTCAACATCAAAATGTAACAGACAAGGATTCCGAGGAACATTTTGGGGAGCCAAATTTGTTTCAGATGCATTACAGATTGCTTGAGGATGCAATCTAAGATGCTAATCAAGAAGCTGCAGCAGGTTACTGATCTCTTCGGCTGCTCCTTTTAACAAGCCAACCACTGAAGCTTTTCCAAAAACCACAAGGAAGTGACGCATTCTTAGTCAAGCCTAATGAAGACGTTTCTTCGACATCCCCTGAATTAATAACAACAGTGAGTTTACAAGTGCAATGCAATTATTTTCTGAAGATTAAGTCATTTGGTGGTTGATTTTCACGCGCAAAAAAAATATCCCTATGCGGAATCCTGC
>NW_015160265.1:32507-40577 GCF_001447785.1 Gekko japonicus | reverse complement strand
AATCCATCCCGACATTCAGTCTTGCATTTATGGGTAATGCATGTGATCATTTTGGCACTAGAGAGGCTCCACATCATCTTGCAAGAGGATTGAGATGCAAAGGGATTAGACCATGACACGGCCTGCGTATCTGATTCTGGAGACACTTGGATAGGAGGAGTGAACGGAAGAGGAGTGAGTTCCCTCCAGCCATCCTCTGACTGAAGTCAAAACAATCCGTGCAGATTACAAACACTTCGACTGCTCAGAATTTCTCATTCCCTCCTCCCCTTCCTTTATCCTGATCCTTTGGATGCTTATTTGAAGAAAATACCACAATGTTTAATGGAGTTTTCAGGTAAATGTGCATTCCCTGGATTACATTTTTTCCCCCTTGGAGCATAATTCTGGCTGAGCAAGTCAAGCTGAGATATGTAACCTCAACAGCTGAGACATGAAAGGAGATAGGAAAACTATCTCTTTACAGCGACAGGCAGAAAAGCTTTTGGGGTAAATGTTAGGTCTTTTCATAACGCTTCTGGGGTTTAATGTCTGCGGCAGAGCTCAGTTTTCAGCTGCACATTAGCAAAGGACGGCAACAGTTCTAGCACCAATGCAAGTATTACACGGGGCGTACTGCCGAAATATGCTCGCCTACACATATGCAGAGATACCAGTGAGAGCCGGTGCGGTGTATTTGTTAAAAGTATTGGATGGATCAGGGACAAATAGATTTGAATTTCTGCTTAGATTATGAAGCTCAGTGGGTGACTTTGGGCCTGTTGCTGTCCTTCAGCCTGACACGGTTGCAGTGAAGATAAAAAGTGGGATAATCCTATCCATGTATGTTACCGCGAGCTCTTTGAAAGAAGAGTAGAATATAAATGTGTATGAGATGTAAATGCCATCTATATATTCAATGGCCATGACTTGGATTTGTCTCTTGCCTTAAAAACCCTACGGGGGTCACCATAAATCAGTAGGCAGTGATTCATAACTCAGGGGTGAAGATCCGCTTATGCGCACATCGCTAACTACATTTTTTTAAATGGCGCAAAGATGGATGTGTGCGATCAGACTTCCCAAACGGCTTGGGAGCACAATGGATTGATCAGATATCTGGAAATGCGGGGTGAAACCACTGACCTCCGTAAAGACCGGACTTGCCCCGGTGTCGGATAACTCCAACTCAAAGATGGGTGAGAACGGGGTGCCAACAACTGAGGAACGGGAGACATGGGGCAACAGCAACGTCATAAATCCAATCTCCTCCTCCTCCTCCTCTTCTTCTTCTTCATAGTACCTGTATCTTATAGTATTTTCTACTCATGACTGCGTGTTTGTGCCTACCTTTCATTGCACAAGCACGATTCCCAATTTAGTGAGGGGATGAGCCAGCCCTCAGGGGTCAAGGGACAGTGGTGAACATAAGAAGAGCCCTTCTGGATACATCTGGTCAAGCATCCTGTCTCACACAGTGGCCAGTCAGTTCATCCTCTTAACCAATAACCTCCTTCTTGCATTTTTTATTCCTCAGTCATTCCTCTTCCGAGCTGTTAGTCTCGGCCTTCTTTTCTCATCTCTGATGTTTTTCATTCTCTTTTGTTCCCAGCTTTCTCAAGCTGAGGCATAGAGAACTTTGAGGCAACAACACACAACACAAGGGCATTCCCTCACGTTCTGTTTGGTGCTCAGCACAAGTAGATCGTGCACAGTTTGTGGAGGTGAAATGTCCTTCCAAATGCATGTAGCAAATTCTGCTGTGGTTGGTCTGGTGCGCCTACGTTTGGAATTCAATTATTAACTGATCAGTCCCTTAAAATGACACACTCTTTTTTTCAGTTAGGTTTGAGTCCAGTTGCACCTTAGAGAAAACAAGAGTTTCAGGGTGTAAACTTTCATCAGATGACTCTCGAAAGCTTGAGAGCCAGTTTGGTGCAGTGGTTAGGAGTGCGCACTCTAATCTGGGAGAACCAGGTTTGATTCCCCATTGCTCCACGTGCAGCTGCTGGGTGACATCGGGCAAGCCACAGTTCTCTCGGAGCTGTTCTCTCAAGGACAGTCCTGGAAAGCGCTCTCTCAGCCACGCCTACCTCACAGGATGTTTGTTGTGGGAAGGGAAGGGGATTGTAAGCCACTCTGAGACTCCAAGTGAAGGATGGGGTATAAATCCTTCTCCTCCTCCTCCTTCTTTTCTACTGCAGACCAATATGGCTACCCTCTGAAACTATTTATTTATTTATTGGATTTCTAGACCACTCTCCCCCAGATAGGGCTCAGAGTGGTTTACAACGGGTTAAAATTTAAAACGAAAATACAATCCATTATTCCAAATTGAAATATACCGGGTTCAGATGTGTAGAGTGATCAGCTCATACTTAATTAGTGAGTTAAACTAAACTAGGAGCTGCGGTGGCTCAAGTGGTTAAGACGCTGAACTGCAGGCTGTGGAAGGTCGGTAGTTCAGCAGTTGGAGACCCGAGTGTGCCGCATGACGGAGTGAGCTCCCATCTCTAGTTCCAGCTCCTGCCAACCTAGCAGTTCGAAAGCAAGACATTGCGAGTAGATAAATAGGTACCACTTCGGTGGGAAGGTAACAGCGTTCCGTGCGCCTTGGTGTTTAGTCATGCCGGCCACATGACCACAGAAACGTCTTCGGACAGCGCTGGCTCTTCGGCTTTGAAACGGAGATGAGCACCGCAACCCTAGAGTCGGATTCGACTGGCTTTCGAGCAAGGGAACCTTTACCTTTACCTTTTTAAACTAAACTAAAAGACAACACTAGGAGGACCGGAGCCCTGCTTAAATGCGTGCAAAACACCACACCCGACACACGCCCACTCCCAGTGATAGGCTGTTTACATTACAACTGCCTTTCAATAGGTTCCTTCCAGGATCCTGGCTGCCTATTGTCCTGGTGACTAAGCTAGGTCAGTTTCTCTGGTGCAATTCAAACTCAGTACATAACACAAATGGTGTTTAAATTATGCATGTCCTACCCCTTGGAGTGGTGGGGAGATGAAGGAGGTCAGGCTCAGGGCTATCAGGGCTCTTTTTTTTACTAGGCAACGCCGACCTCCTCACCCGCAGTCCTGACAGACTGGGAGGAGATCTGTTTCCACATTGCTTGTTGCTTCCTACATCTCAGCTGCGAGCAGATGGTGGATTTAAAAGTACAGCGAGACATACCATTTCAGTCACCCGGGACTTCCAGATGAATCATGAACTTTTAAGACACAAAAGGTCCGACAGTCCAAAAAACTTCAAGGCTTTCTGATGACGCTTGCTAGGATGAAGGGGATTCCTGTAATGCTTGACATTTCAGTCAATTTTTAAATTGCCGGACTGCCACGTAACAAGGTCAGAGCAGGTCTTGTAGGAAGTCTGGAAACTGCTTCCCAGAACCAATAATTCAACAAACATGCTTGGCAATTAGACCAGAGCCCCAAACTGGCTGCCATTGGATTGTACAGACAGGCAAGATGGGGGGGGGGGCCTGCTGGACTTGCCAAGCGTGGGGCTGGCCAACAGCTCGTGTCCTCCACTTGCACCTGCTGGATGACCTTGGGCAAGCCATAGTTCTGTCAGAGTTGTTCTTTCAAGGACAGTTCTGGAAAGAGCTCTCTCAGCCCCGCCTACCTTCCAGGCAGTCCTCCCTCTAAGCTCTGAAGTCTTGTGATCAAAAATTCTACTTTGTGAGCGACTGGCATTAAAATTGTGAGTGAGAGATTTGGCTACTGCGTAAATTAGTTTGCTCTGGAGCCCTTCTTCCTGAGCTAAGACAAAAATGTGTGAGCCGGAGGCTAAAAAACTAAGATAGCTCGCACTAACTCAGAGGGAACACTGCAGGGGGGGGGTCTGTTGTAGGGAGGGGAGGGGAAAGGAGATTGTAAGCCGCTCTGAGACTTTGAGTGAAGGGCGGGGTATGCATCCAATCTCTTCTCTTCTTCTCTTCTAGCGAGGGCAGTGGTGATCACAAGAACTGCGCCTATTGGAACACAACAGAACAGGCCAATCACTAGGCCCCAGCAGTTCTAACTCCACTTCCACTAACGGTCACAACAGGGGTGGCCTGCCTTCAAAGCACCCCAAGGCTACTACCTAGGGCACCACAGTGCAGGGTGGGTGTGCGCAGGGCTAATTTTGGGCAGGAACACACAGGAACAGAGTTCCGGCTGGCTCCCAAGTTGGCCACACCCAGCAGGAGCTCATTAGCATAATAGGCCACACCCAACAGCAGAAACTCATTAGGATTGGCTACATTAGGGGTGTGTGGCCTAACATGCAAAGGAGTTCCTGTTACAAAAAAAGCCCTGGGTTTGGACAACAAAGAATGTAAACAGAATAAGAAGCAAAAGGTGAGTGTGGCTGGATGACCACACTTCTGGTAACACGGGGTTGTGGCCTAATATGCCAATGAGCTGTGCTGTCATGGGTGTGGCCTAATATGCTAATGAGTTTCTGCTGTGGGTGTGGCCTATTACGCTAATGAGTTCCTGCTGGGCTTTTTCTGCAAAAAAGCCCTGTGTGTATGGGTGTGTGCGCCAAGGGCTCCCCCAGCCCCAGCCCCACCACCAATGCTCCCTCTAAGCTGTGGAGTCTTGTGAGCAAAAATTCTAATTTGTGAGCTACTGGCATTAAAATTGTGAGCGAGCGATTTGGCTACTGCATCAATTAGTTTAACTCTGGAGCCCTCCTTCCTGAGCGAAGACAAAAATGTGTGAGCCAGAGGCTAAAAAAAGCTAACTCACACTAACTCTCCTTAGAGGGAATACTGCCCACCACCCTGGCTAATGGGCTGCCCAGCCAGTGGCTCAGGGTGCACACTAGCCAGCTGGCAACTGAGTAGAGTTACCAGCCTCCAGGTGGGGCCTGGAGGTCTCATAAGAACATAAGAGATGCCAATGTTGGATCAGGCCAAAGGCCCATCCAGTCCAACACTCTGTGTCACACAGTGGCCAGAAATACCAGTGCCATCAGGAGGTCCACCAGTGGGGCCAGGACACTAGAAGCCCTCCCACTGTTGACCCCCCCCCCCGGAATCACAACTCATCTCCACACTACAGAGATCCGTTCCCTCGGAGAAATTTGCCGCTTTGTAGGGTGGACCCTATGGCACTATACCCAGCAAGATCACGAAACCCACCCCCCCCAACCATGTCCTCCCCAAGTTCCACCACCAGATCTTCAGGTACTTCCCAACCTGGCGTTGACAGCCCTACAACCAAGCCTCAGACTGGCAACTGCGTAGCCTGAGGCTGAGATCGAAGCCGAGTGAGCTACCTGGGACTGTGTGTTCCCAACTGGCAGGCAGGACGGACCCCATGAGAAGCGTGGCCTTCTGTCTCGACTGGACTGAGAGCCATGTTTTCTGCCCACCGCCTCTCAGCTCCAGCCGTGGAAGGCAGAGGCCCCGGCTTGGAGAACGCACACTCCAGGTTTAGATTCGGTCACAGCCGCCCATCATTTTGGTCTGGCCCGGACCTTAGGAACCCTCCCGCCAGAGAGTTGGGATTCAACCTCGACCGTTGCCTGTGAAGTGTTTCTAGGCGGCATCTCTCCAAGCCGGGAAGTTTCTTCCTCTTGTGGTTCGCCAAACCCGGAGCTTTAAACTGACGGCTTTTATAACATTTGAAGCTGCATTTTTTTTGTGTGTTTCTAAGGTTCTTAGTGGCTTGAGCCTAATGTGCATAGGAGGGACTGTAAATCAAATAAAGCAGACGTAGTATAGCAGCTACCAGAACTAAAGGGTCTTCCCTTGATGGGGGGGAACAAAGAACCGCTGGCTCTTCTTTTCACCCCAAAAAGGAGGAAGTGTTCGAAATGGCAACCTAAAGAAATAAATTAGTTTGGCTGAAGATTAGAAGGGTGCGGGGGTGTTTCGTGTGTGCGTGTGTGTTGCACAATTCTGCGACTTGATTCTCTCCGGATGAAACTTCTTCAGAGCCTAAGGAGATTAGAAGGGGGAAAGCAGAGAAGCCCCTTTGAAGAAACCACAGGAGGAGAGAGAGTGAGAGGGGAAAGCGAGGAGGGAGATACGGGGGTATATTATGTGTGGCTTTGAAAACATGCCTTCAAAAAGATCCAGCGTTTCCATCTTGGAGAGCTCATCCGTCTTTGATCAACAAGCCTGATTGATTCACGGGTGTTAAACGCTCCTTCCTCGGAAGGGGGAAATCATTCAAGGAGGTGGCCCAGCTCCAAAAAAGAAAAGGGGGTGGGGGAAAGGATCGGAATCAAATTGGCCACGATGGCCGCAAGATTGCTACGCTCCCTTTCATATTTATACACTTGGAATTCACTGCCACAGGAAGTGGTGGGTGCTACAAGCATGGACGGCTTCAAAAGGGAATTGGATAAGCATATGGAGCAGAGGTCCATCAGTGGCTATTAGCCACAAGGTATAGATAGGGACTCTGGGGCAAGTGATGCTCTGTCTTCTTGGTGCTTGGGGGGGTCAACAGTGAGAGGGCTTCTAGTGTCCTGGCCCCACTGGTGGACCTCCTGATGACACCTGGTATTTCTGGCCACTGTGTGATACAGAGTGTTAGACTGGATGGGCCTTTGGCCTGATCCAAACATTGGCATCTCTTATGTTCTTATGTTCTTATCTCTTTGTCCCTGTCCCCCACCTCCCACCCCAGGTCTTTCCGCTCGTCATTATGGCTCCCGGTTTACCAAAGTAACTGAGCTCTGATTTTGCTAGGAGTCAAATGCATAGGTCCATGTGTCCTACTAGTTAGGGGTGGCCTTTAATGTACTTCACTCTGAGAAAGAGAATCACAGATTGCACCATCGTCTAGCCATTAAGCAATGTTCCCTCTAAGCTGTGGAGTCTTGTGAGCAAAAATTCTACTTTGTGAGCTGTTGGTATTACAGTTGTGAGCGAGCGACTTGGCTACAGCATAAATTGGTTTGCTCTGGAGCCGTCCCTTCCTGAGCGAAGGCGAAAATGTGTGAGCTGGAGACTAAAAAACTATGAGCTAGCTCACACTAACTCAGCTTAGAGGGAACACTGCTTACCAGCCTTTGTACCTAAATAACCATGGGTTGGATCCAACCAGCTTTTCTTGCCAGTGAAAAAGGAAGGTTCCCTTTGGCAACTCAAAAGGCTGTGCTGGGGATCATGGAACCTGCACAGACAAAATCCAGATGGGCTGAGGGTTGTGATAAGGAAGGGGAAATGGGTGAGATTTGTTGGCAGTTCCAGATGACATGTCCCCTGTCTCAGACCTCCAGACTTCATGGCAAGAGAGGCTAGATGGCTAGACAGGCACACTGGCCTTTCTTCCTGTCTTTAGACTTCTGCCACTATCCCCTTTGAAATGCAGCTTGTGTTCTCAGGGACTATTTCCCCTTCCTTCTTCTCTCTCACTCAGATGAAGACAAGCTCTCTTCCTGCATGTACCAAGAGAGAGACATGCGGTCCTCTCTTGGCACTATAAGGCAGATGGTCCTCTCACCATCTGCTTCCATCCTTTAGCTAGTAAGTTAGTATGCTATCATGTCCCTACTCTTTCCTATCCAAAGTGTACTTCTCAAATAAAAAGAGAAGGGAGCACTCACTGGAGAAGACCCTGATTCCCAGGTAACATATTGAAGGTAACAGAAGAAGGGGACGGCAGAGATGGTCAGAGAGAGTTACCGATGCAACGAACATGAAATTGAGCAAACTCCGGAGGACGGCAGAAGACAGGAGGGCCTGGCATGATGTGTGGTCCATGGGGTCGCGACGAGTTGGACTCGACTGTGAAGAAGAAGAAGAAGAAGAAGAAGAAGAAGAAGAAGAAGAAGAAGAAGAAGAAGAAGAAGAAGAAGAAGAAGAAGAAGAAGAAGAAGAAGAAGTAGTAGTAGTAGTAGTAGTGATTGGACTTATACCCCGCCCTTCACTACCCAAAGGAGGCTCAGAGCGGCTTACAAACTCCTTTCCCTCCCCCTCCCCACAACAGACAACCTGTGAGGTAGGTGGGGCTGACAGAGTTCTGACATAAACTGCTCTTTCTCAAGAACAGCTCTTATCAGAACTACGGCTTGCCCAAGGTCATCCAGCAGGTGCAAGTGGAGGAGTGGGGAATCAAACCCGGTTCTCCC